>NC_066598.1:1345000-1502500 GCF_905475345.1 Vespula vulgaris | reverse complement strand
GGAAGGATAAATGATATCTCTATCTATCTCTCTCCATTCTTCTCAATCGATTTTCTCTTTGGAATAAAATTGAAAAGAGATCAATTATAGATACAATTATTTTATCTGGAAATATTGATGCTCTAAAAAATGTTTCAATATGCGATTAGAAATAACTATCTAAATAAACTATAACAATGGAAGCATCCTATCATTGACAAAAATTGAAAGTTTCAACTTTGACAAATAATCTGTCGCACGTATCGTTTCACAGCGGGAATCATTGCGAATGATAGCTACTTAGTTGAGTCTCTCTCTCTCTCTCTCTCTCTCTCTCTCTCTCTCTCTCGTATGATCATCCCTGTCCAAATCCATTTAGTACGTAACTGCGTTTCAGGAAGTTCAGTATAATAGACACGAGTCACGTCTCTAAGCGTGTGTTTATCCTGAAGCACTTAGAATCAATGCTTCTATAGAGGGGATGGAACAATAAATTTTCATTGGTCCACTCCTTCTTCCTCCGCTGACAAAATTTATTCATCTTGTTAAAGAGCTATCATTACCATAAAATTCTCAAATAGCTTCAGATCGAACAACAACAACAACAACAACAACAACACAACAATAAAAAAAGAAAAGAGGCAATCTAAACATAAAACTTACGATATACAATCATCAGGCTATAATTTCATAAACACAATACCAGCTCGCCTAACAGTATTCTAGGAACGATCAAAAATCGATCTCCAATTCTTTTTCAGTTGCTCTAGTTCGAGGTACCTCTTCCATCTGTCGAACGTGAACGAGAGAAGAGAGTCACAGCTGTCGGTTAGAACGTGGCAGAAACGTGGCACGAGCCAAGCATGGATTTCGTTCGAGGACGTACAATATCGTCGGTCAGACTCACACGATTTCCCCCTTTTCGCGAAACCTATGTGTTCCATCCATTTTAACAATAATCGAGAGAAAGAGAGAAAGAGAAGGGAAGAGAAGAGAGGAGAAGAGAAGAGAAGAGAATGTACGAGTTTGCGGGGGTGGTTTAAAATGAAAAGGTAATGACTTGTGACCGGAGATCATTTCGAGTGGTCGCGTATCGTCCGGACAATGGTCATTGTTGAGCCAACACGTAGGAAGGGGGATGAAATCGGGGGGTTGAACGTGGGTTTGATTTATTATTCCATGCTTTTAGCCAGCAACGGAGCGAACAAACGTTTCAACGATGAGAGAAAAACACTTTTATTAGATATACTGAAGATAACTCGATATATTAAAAATTTCTCTATGTCTCTCTTTCTCTCTCTACCTCTGTCTCTTTCTCTTTCTCTTTCTCTCTTGGATTATATTGAGATCAAGGATTGGGATAATGAGCGAAGACGAGAACGCGTTAGACAGAGGCGCGAATCTTAATTCCACGGCAGCCGGAGGAACGAGTTTAAGTCGCGAGATTCTCGCCCGAGCGAATCCGTGACTGGATTGACTAAGAAGGAGGAGGAGGAGGAGAAGGAGGAGGAGGAGAAAGATGAAGGAGACTCTCTATAAACTTCCATGAAGAATCAGAGCTGATCGAAGAAGAAGAAGAAGAAGAAGAAGAAGAAGAAAAAGATAAGGGAGGAAGAGAGAGAAAGGAAATATATAGAAATGAGAACCACTGATGTCTCGACTAGAAAGAGATAGAAAGAGACAAAAGGACCTCCCGATAGCAAGTTCGAACTGGCTGTCTGTCGTCGGACTGTCAGCGAAGTCTGCCGTTTTCTGCGTCTCCTCCTCTGCAAAGTAGAAAGAAGAAGAAGAAGAAGAAGAAGAAAAGATGAGACGAGTTGAGAGAGAGAGAGAGAGAGAGAGAGAAGGAAAAAAAGAGAGAGAGAGAGAGAAAGAGGCGCCATCTTAGTCTGCATTCCATTGTTTTAGATGATTCATACGCGGGCCGGGCCCCGGAGGGCCTCCTAATTTATTAGTTTGAATATCGAGCGCAGCCAGCGGGAGGAGGACCAGGACGAGAAGTAAGAGGATGAGGATGAGAAGAAGAAGGAGAAGAGGAAGAAGAAGATGAAGAAGAAGAAGAAGAAGAGAGAAAGAGAGGAGTCCACTAGCTGGGTGGCCGGGGACCGTCTCTTGTTTATACTCTTGCCCCCCGCTCCTTGTGGCCCTCCTCCTCATCTCCTTTTCCTCCTCCTTCTCTTTTCTTTCTTCTTCTCCTCCGTTTCTCGCTTTACCGCCCTTGGCCGTCTTCTTTTCGTCCAAACTTCTTCAACGTCTCTGGCAGATGATGAGACGTTTACGTTTCAGTCATTTCTACGTGTCGACACGGGTGAACTTAAAACGTCTCGCTCTAATCATTCATTTTCTATTGATTATTTTACAATTTACACGATTTACTCCTGAATATCGTCAATAAATATCCTAACATTATCCAATTAGTCTATCTTCCTGTTAAACCAGTAAGACAGGATGCGAACAATTTCACGAGGTAGTAGAAGAAGAAAAAGAAGAAGAAGAAGAAGAAAAAAAAGAACATTTCTAATCTCTTCTTCCCCACAGCAATTTGCGTTTTAGAAAGGCCAATCACGTAGACCAGGTGTCTCACGGAACCCATCTCTCTCTCTCTCTCTCTCTCTCTAACTTCGAATGACCAGAAGTCGTTCTTAGAATTTCAGCAAGTTCGCCAAGAGAATCGAGAAGAATACGTAAAAGCTCGATTCGATCTTGAAAAATCGAATAAAGTTTCCGACGGTATAACGAGCAACGAAGAAAAGAAGTAGAAGAATAAAAAGAAGAAGAAGAAGAAGAGGAGGAGGAGGAGAAGAGGGAGAAAGAATGAAAAGAAGAAGACTAACGTTCAGCTTTATTTTACGATAAAGAAGACACCAAGGGAATTCATAAATTTCGTAAAGAAAGTCATCGGTGAAGCGGTCGAGCCACCTGATACTACTTACTACTCACCAAGCTACTCATTTCGAGCTGGAAAAGACAAGGGCGACGATATAACGCTGTTAACAACGTCCGAACGAGCTTACTTCTGCTACTCGGCTGATACACGCGATCGCGTGTATTATTAATGCACTTACAAGTAGGTATCATAATTGCGTCGGAAGATAGGAACGCGAACGTACTTACATATGTATGTGTGTGTTTGTTGCGCGTGCACGTGTGTGTGTGGTTGTTGTATAGAATCAAGTAAGAGCCGCGTAACTTCGTCGAATCGCGTAACGCGTCCGTTTTGCCAGCAATTAAACGCGTTATCGTATCTTATCTCGTTACCGCAATTAAGGACAATGGATGTAATTGCGTTTACCTCCAACTTAACGCCGTCCTATCTCTTTCTCTCAACCGAGTTCTAGTTTCTGAGACGAATATAGTCATACTTACAACTCTTGAAATCAGATTACCACCACCGTGAGATCTTCTATGGATGTCGATAAAATTCATTTAATTGTCTTAACCATTCGAAAGATTGAGATATTTCTATGTTAAATAATTCAAATGTTAATTGACGTCTAACAATCTTAAACGTTTAGAACATTTATCATACTTTATTACTGAGATCGTAATCGTGAATTATTATGGGAATAAAAGGTATATACTGAATTCGTAACGAAATTATGAAAGAAGTTTAATCGTTTGTTTGTGAAGTAAAAAAAGAAAAGAAAAAAAGAGAGAGAGAGAGAGAGAAGAGAAGAAAAAAAAGCATAAAAAACGTCGAGAGCCAAACTTTCGTGTGAAACAATTTAGCTTCTTAACCACGTAGAGAGAGAGATAGAGATCTTCAGGAAAGGATTTTCTCAAGAGGAAAAGAAACCGAATGAAAGAAGGAGAGAAGGAGAGAGGAAACAAGAATGGAGCGTAATACAAGTATTCGTCTCGAGTACGAGTTCGAGGTCACCGAGGTCATCGGCAAAGCGGAGATGAATGAAAACTAGATCGTGCTCGCGAGAGAAGTTATAGTGACGGACGAGGAGGCCTTTCTTGAATGGGGCCTCGCGTAGAATGGGACCGGTACTGAAGAAGAAACGAAAAAAAAAAAAAAGAAAAGAAAAGAAAAGAAAAGAAAGCAAGGCCCCAACGCGTTTAGTTTTTTAACCGCTTCTAATCACGAATTTTGGATCGCAGAACAATACTCGAATATCGATAATTCTAATCGATTTAACTGAAACATCTCTCGTCGATCTCTCTTTTAATTTATTGTGATATTAAATACCGATGGATCGTCTTTCTGATAATTAAATGAAAATTAGTAAAAGATAAGAAGATGATTTAATCGTTTTCTTTGCTTTTAGTTCATTCCTCTTGAAACGATCGATCTATCACAAAACAGAGATGAAAGTGGATGGAAGCAGGATCGATTCGAACGTCAATCGATATACCTGATCGATCTAATGCGTCTCGTGGAATTTGATGGAATAAGCCGCAGCAAAGAAACGAGCAAAGAGAAGGAGATAGATAGATAACGAGACAGCGAGAGAGAGAGAGAGAGAGAGAGAGAGAGAGAGAGAGGAGAAACCAGCAAAGTCTCAGACTCCTGGAGTGTGGGAATCTTCGAGACTTTCTTCTCGTTCTTCTTTCGGTTCTTTAAACGTCGTGTGCACTGAATCCAAAATAAACGCAGTCACCTCGTGGTTACATGCTTCTCGCGGGACAAACCGAAGAAAGAGAGTCCTGTAGTAAATTCTCAAAAGAGATGCGAGGAGAGACGATGGAACGACAACGATCGCTTTTTATCGTTCGATAAAAGATGGCCAACAAGAGATGCGATGATTTCGAGAAGTTTGAAAAATCGGAAAGATAAAAAGAGAAAAGAAAATGATTAGGAATAGGAAGGGGAGAAAAAATGATAAAGATAGACAGAGAAAGAGAAAGAAAAAGATAGAACAGAGAGAGAGAGAGAGAAGATAAGAGCACTCTTCGTTAGGAGGCAAGCCGACTACCGAGAGATTCGCCAAAGAGCGATGCACTCGAGACTTGCATCCCCTAACTTCGCAGGAAAAAAACATGGCCGACGAGGCAGAACCTCACAGGCCCTGGCACCGAATTAATTATCGACTCTCCGCCCCCGTGTTACGTTCTGTCGTCTTCGTTAACCACTCGTACTCGTACTCGTCTTCTCGGTACGGCCATTCTTAAAAGAAATGCCGGATTTCTAAAATGATTTATTCGAGACGACGACGATCCTTCTCAAGCGACAAAACTCCTCCAGCACCTTTTCCTTTTCGCCTTCGTCGTCTTCACCTTCATCTCTCGATCTTAATTTACATCGTTTATCTCTCTCTCATTTACATCTCCTCGTTTTTAAGTAGCAATTAGGTCGATCGTCTCCGTTGACCCAAGTAGATTCAATAAAACGAAGGAAATGAAATAATGAAATACCCTAAGACGTGCTTCACCCGCGGATGTTTATAAAATATTTGTTCGCTAATCTTTACGCTATTTTACCTTTCTTATTATTTATCTCGTTTTGATTATCGAGACCACTAATTGGACCATGTACAATCGGATCATGTAAATCCAACAAAATAATAAATTATTCGAGCCTTTAAAAGTCTAGCAATAAAGAGAAACTAATCAATTACCAATTATTCTCCCTCGCTTATCTTTATCACTCTCATCTCCAATTACAATTTCGAAGATAAAAAATTTCCACGATCGAAGGGCACAAACGAAGGAAGCAAACAACCAAGTAACCAACTAACCAGGCACCTTCTCTCTCCCTTTCTCTCTTTCTCTTTGAGGATGCTCACGATCGTTCCCGATCCTTAATTTCCGTAGTGTGTTCGCAACAAGATCATGGAAACAACAACAGTAACAACAGTAGCAACATCGTGCCTTTCGATATCGGATTACAAGCGGTCCTCCTTTGGTAAAGGGTTACGTCTTTGCGCTTAATTCCCTGGGCCGTGCGACGTACGTAGGTATACTCTCTCGTCGTTTATGGTCATTCGCCGAGGAGGTATTGCCAATTAGTCAAGAGAACCGGCCATCCTCTCTCTCTCTCTCTCTCTCTCTTTCTCTTTCTCTCTCTCATGCTGGCACCGCAAACGTTATCGGTCTTGGCAATCGGCTCACGTAGCTAGCAGAATATCGTTCGCTACCGTTGGTTGGTCGAACAAAATCCGAAAACGGCCTGCTCGTTGAGTACCGTCCACCATCCAACGATGGACGAACCTCACTCCTCTCCTCTCCTCTCCTCTTCCTCTTTTAACAGGCCGCGTGTATTTCCTCTCTCTCTCCTTCTATCTATCTATCTATCTATCTGTCTATCTATCTATCTATCTATCTATCTATCTATCTATCTATCTATCTATGTATATATCTTTCCATCTCTGTCTCTCTTTCGAGCTCGATCATTCCTTCTCCATCCATCTCGTGCAATCAAGCGGCGTAGGCCGGTCGGTTTGTTCTAATCAGTGCTGACCGCGAGCGAGCTAACTCAATCAGCTAACGAAGCTAGTTTTGCGCCGTTAAACTGACCAATCCCTACGTGAAACGTACCTCGGGCAACCCTAACCAATGCAAACACTTACCTACCTCCCGGCATATATTTCCAGCCACGTGCTGAAGCTTCCGCGTGATATCTGTACAACGATCACGTGGCTTCCATCATCAAAGAAGAAAGAATACCAAGAGAATATCAGAAAGAAGGACAGACGACGATCACGATCTGTAATTTTAATAGAACCGACCAAAAACTTTCATATTTTTCTAATGACAAAAAATCCATTTGATTTTCTCAAATCGTTATACAAAAATCCTCATCAAGTCGATTTATCAAAAATTCGTGATCGATCGAGAAAAAACTCTACTCATTATTTAATACTCCAAGTATCGAAAAGGATAGTTAAACAAAAAAAATGACACTTCCGATTCAAAAGTATGATAAATCGTATAGAACGAAGAAGAAAAAAAAAAAGAACGAAAAGACCGATATTTCTACGTAACGTTAGATCGGTCGGCGATTTGCATGCGTGGCAAACGAGCGGGCCCCGCATATCGTCCTGCATAAATCCAAATTTGAGTACTCGGGGACGGGTCCTGCGAGAACGGAGGCGGTGTTCTTTCATGTTGGATCATACTTCTGTTTGTCCCCCACGCGGGATCCTTTCGCGGGTTCTTTTTCGGACCACCTCGTTCCCGTTCTCTCTCTTTCTCTCTTTCGACGAAGGTGAAAGAGGAAGAACAGTGAATGAAAAAAAAAATATAAGAAAAAAAATAAAAAAAAAAAGAAATGAAAAAGAAGCAAAGAAGCCGGCATTGTCCTACCGGATCCTTGCAGAGATCCTAGCCGGCGGATGTGCGGCCTCGCACAAACGTAAAATCGCGTTCTTCGTTGCTTTCCTTTTTCTCTTTAGCTTCTCTCTTTCTCTCCATCGACTACCCTCGATCCTTCATGAATAGTCATGAAACGCGGTCCTCGCGAAAGTCGAAACTATATGAACGCGAGGTAGACCTCACACGAAGACTCGCGATTCGCTCCTATCGATCTTTAGACGATCATCGTTCCGATATTCAAAGATATCTATCTTTATCTTTATTCGTTAAATTCTGTGAAAAAGAAAAGAGAGAAATATGTAACAATTGTTTTTCAAAATTTTAATATTTCTTCGAAGAAAATAATGAGATTGATGAGAGGATCACGATTCGTTCGTTCGATTTTTTTGAACTATATAAATATATGTGTGAAAAATGTATAAAAAAATTTTCTATTGGAGGGGTGTAAGGAGAGCGTGCTCTACCGCAAGTTACCTTACTTATATCTACAAAAAATTACTATATCAGTATACTGTAAAAAAAAATAAATCGATGGTAATTAATTGTAGCACGGATTAGAAATAAGAAACAAACTTTATAGCTAAAATGAATCTCTTAATTGTATCAAAAAATAAGAAGAAAAAAAATCGTAGGAAAGAGATCGATCGCGATCTCGATCGATCGACACTCCTTGCGGACCACCCAACGACGAGATGGGCGTACGAGAAGAAGCGTACGAGGCGGGACTTGCATGATTTCCTCACAAAAATCGCCTCTCACCGGTCGAAGCAAGTCAGTTCACACAAGAAAACGCAACGTCCTCGCAAACGCCGATTCCCTGGGCTTCTTCTTCCTTTTTGAAAAGGATCGACAGGTTTCATCAATCAAGCCTTACCCTTACTTTTTAACGCAAGTGTAACTTTACGCGAATATTATACATTTTAATCGTTCGATCGGCAAAAAAAAGAAAAAAAAAAGAAAGAGAGAGAAATATTCGGCAAGTAATTTATCTAATTACGAAAACGATCTTATAAATCAATTTAATCAACAAACTCGATCTCGTCATCGATGATCCAATAAAATCAATATCGTTTAAACTCAGCTGATGTTCGTACGAATACAAATATTTCCTATTATTATATTAATTTTGAATCGTACGCGATAATAGAATATCGAATTTTCCTCGTTTTCTCAGCTCGATCATTTCGAAAAGTTCTTAACGCGTTTAGAGATCAAATACGAATAAACAAATACGAAAAGAAGTTAGGTGGGTCGAAGGAAGAAACGTCAAAAGACATACATACATACATCAAGCCCGTGTCTTTTATTCGTCCAAGTAAAAGCGTAGACCATAATGCAATCGGTCCCATGCCCATCACGAAGCATCGAGGTCCGGTGCCTCGTACCGGACGATGCGGTATGCGTAGGAGAGACGTGATCCTTTGATCCTAAGCCGCTCAACGACGTGCGCGCGTACGAGTCTGCCCGGACCAGTATTAAACACGGCCGTTTACGAGTTTACGCGCCACGCGGCTCGAATTCGGCCGAGAACAGACGAAACAAAACGAGAGTCACCTCGGCCTTAGCCCGGTGAAAGGTCGTCTATGGAAAACAGAACGTTTCTTTTTTTCTTCCATTTTTTGTCGTGTCTCGTTCATTTCGAACACAATGAGAATACGATACGAACCGGTACACATATATTATCACTAAGGTGAATGTCGAAAATGTAGAATGTTTCAAATTCTCTCATGGCGAATGAGTTTATTACTTTATTATTACGAGTTTGTTACGTTGTTATTATTATTATTATTATTATTGGTATTATTATATATCCTAACGTTACTAAGAAAATATATGTTTCTTTTATCAATGGTTAATAACCGTTGGCTAATATCTCGGATTAGATTGGACTTAGATTCCAATTAGAGTAAACCTTTCTCTTCGTGTTCCTAAAACGACCTAACAATGAGAAATATCTGTCTATAAGGGAAACTAAGATCTATACACGGAAAAAGTAACACGTTTGCGATTAGTTAATATCGGAAATGGGCGTTTGGGAAGTGAGTAGAAAGAGATAGATAGATAGAATAGATAAAATAAGAAATCTCTAAGGATAGGAGGAACGAAGGGACGAAAGCAATCAAGATGTATTTCCATCGTAGAAGAGTCTTGGGCTCCTGTTGGCGTGACGGCTAAGAGATTACTTACTTGACCTAATACCTCTTGGCTGGTTGCATCGGTGGGCTCTCGCTCGGTTACACAAGCCCTGCTAATCTATTCTACCCATCGATCCTTCCACCACCACCTGAGACACACGCCTAGAGGATCCTTTCAACGAAGGACAAGGATGAACATCTCCCTCGTCGCGTACTTACAACCCGACTCGTGTCCTCCGTCGGCCCGACGCGTCTTTCGAGATAAAGAAACGTGACTCCTCGTGTCAGACTCGATCTTTAACGGATCCTTCCACTTGAAATTCTAACTTTCAGCAACTTCCAAATGATAGATCGTCCTTTAAACTAGAGATAAGAATATCTCTATACCGATCTAAATAACATCGTCTCTCTTTCTCTCTCATTTTTACTCTCTCTTTCTCTTTCTCTCTATCCAGCCTCTTCGAGCTCATAATAATTATTGATCAAAGATTCAGTTATCTTAAAACAAATACAAGTTGTACACTCGAAACATTTATCGTATTTTATCAAGAGAGTTAGAAGATTTCTATAATCGTCCAGGCAACATCTAATCTCCACTTTCTGCTTTGGCAAACGCGTCGAGCCAGCCGTGTGACATAGATCATCGTATCTCTTAGTGAAATCGGACCGACGACGACGTAGGTACGTTTACGTTCGAGAGTGAGAGAGAAAACTAAGACACGCATATAACGTTCGTTGAATGCAAGCGAGACGAAAGGTGAACTCGAAAGAAGAAAAAGAGCAAGAAAAGGAACAAGAATAAGAAGAACAAGAACAAGAGAGATGGAAGAAGAGTAGAGGACTATGTCGTTGCTAGTGAAGCTCGTGAGGAACTTGCAAAGGGTGCTGTTAGTGTGTGCGAAATAGACAGAAAGAGGAGGAGAGAGAGAGAGAGAGAGAGAGAGAGAGAGAGAGATGGAGGACAGTTCAGTGTTATCAGATCGAGGGCGGCTTCCGAGGCATGCTCAAAGTGCTAGGCTAACCGACCGACACGACTCTCGACGTTCCAGCGAGTTGCCCAGGTCGGTCTCTGCGAGAACAGCCGATTCTAGCCCGCCTCATTACCGTAATTAGCCCCGGAACCTCGATGCTGATCTCACTGTAGTATCTCTACAGGCAAACGACTCCCGTTGGCCACTAAAACTGCATCCTGAAAGAGACAGAATCGCGCTAATCCAGAAAAACACTTGCCCACCTAGCGGAGAAACTTTATTTATAGCTTTCAGACGATCTCTCTCTCTTTCTCTTTCTCAAAACACATCTTTTCGTTATAACTAATATTCAAATAAATGTATCGTCCAATTTTACATTCGTCGCAATGATCTAAACTAACGTTTTTGAAAACGGAACGAGATTATAGATGGTACTTTGATCGATTAATTTCATAAATATCGAGAAGCCTAGCTATTGCGAACGTTCTCAAGTTAGCATGATGTCGAGGTCGCCATGCCGATCTCCGAATAGACTTAAACGAACGGTCGTTTCTATTTCCGAGCTGGAGCGGATGAGAAGAGAGACGAGTGGAAGATGTTGTGCTAGAGATGAACGTTACATCACGAGGATGTTCTAACGAAAGAGAAAAAGAGAAACAGTGAGAGAGAGAGAGAGAGAGAGACGAGGAATAGAATAGATATACATGCATACGTAAGAACACGAGCAGATCGGCAGATGCAAATAACAACGATGACGATTAGCGTCCGGTGACCCAACGACCCCTTACTCGGTGGTCCAATTTGCGGCTGCTTTGTCCAATTATTCGCCATTAACCACTAGCAATGCTGCTCGCTGGCGCAAGACTCCTACGCTGTGTTTCCCTCCGCCCTCTTACTGAAAGCTTACCAAAGCACCCTTTAGTATTTCTCTCTCTCTCTCTCTCTCGTTCTCTCTCGTTCTCTCTCGTTCTCTAAAAAGTCGAAACCGTCAGATTCTACTTTCGATAGAGGTAGAGTCGAGATTACGAACGACAGGGCAAACGCGTAATACCGGTCGTTTCGACGTGACCCCTTTGCTTAACCGGCACTCTCGGAGGAAACGTGGCCGGCCATACGACGGCGATTTGCATGCGAAAATAAGCACTTCAAGAGCTCGAGTAGAGGTAATCGCGATCGATCCTTTTGAAAAGTTTTCTCCTATTTTTTTCTAATACGGCTTTATACCTGAATTTATTTTCTCCGGTCTCGCTCGAAACATTAAAAAAAAGAAAAAAGAAAAGAAAAGGAAAAAAAAAAAGAATGATTATCACAAGTGATCCGTTTACGTTATTCCGACCAAATTTTATCCGGAATAAAATGAACAAGTTAAGTAAGAAATATAATTATAATTAACAGATTCTTCAGTCAGCTCGACGATATGATAATTAAAAGTATCTTTAAAAAGTCTATCTAAAAATAATCCACTACACAAACAATCGATTAGAAATTGAATAAAACATTGAAATGTCCCGATGTTGAACATTTAAAAAGAACTCAAAAAAAAAAATGTAATCCCTCCAATCCCATCACAAATTTCATACTCTTACAGTAACAAGTAAAAGGAAAAATAAATAGAGAAGGAAGGAAGGAAGAAAGAAAGAAAGGAAGGAAGGAAGAAAGGAAGGAAGGAAGGAAGGAAGAAAAAGAAATAAGAAGAAAATAGGAGGAGGTGGATGTTGCAGAGATCCACGCTTGGCCGGATAACGTCGGAGGTAAGAATTCCGAGAATTCCGGTCAATTTTAACGGCGCAGGCGCCAGGACTCCGTGAGTCTTGAATGAGCGACTGGATATGGTCATGGAGGCCCACTGAGCTAACAAGGTGGGCCCGCCTCGCGTAATGACAGGTTTCGCACGGGGTCCCGCACTTATTGCCTTTTATTTATTTTTAATCTTTCGCCAGCAAAGAGAAACGAAGAGACGAAGACGAACGAAATGGATAGACTCTCTCTCTGACGGACGGACAGCTCGTAGTGTATCGCAGGAGGCAAGGGAACAACATCCGGGCCCAAGGGCCCATCACCAATACCACTACCATCGCCATACTCATCACCAACACCACCTGAGTCAACTTTGAGAGACGTGTGCGCGCGCACAGCTTCGCGATTCATTAGTTTTATTGGTTTAGTCGACGACCCGTCGATTAAGGACCCATCTTCGCGATTCCTTCGGATTTATGAGCCTCTCTTTTGTCAGCCTGACTTCTACCATTCGACACTTTCTTCTATCTTTCTTTTTTTTCTCCTTCTTCTTCTTCTTCTTCTTCTTCTTTCGTATTTCTCACATTTGAATTTTTATTAATTCTTCTTAGTTGATAAAACACGAAAAATCTTTTTTCTTCTGCTGCCACTGCATCACGTCACCTTCATTTTCTTCTTCTTCTTCTTCTACTTCTTCTTCTTTTTCTTCTTCTTCATCATCACCATCATCATCTTCATTTTCTGATGGCTCTTTTTTATTCTTCTTTTTCTTCTTCTCCTTCTCCTTCTTCTTCTTCTTCTTCTTATTATTATTAGACGGCGTCGTCCCGTCGGGTAATTTAAGCTTTCAATTTACGAACTCTCTTCGTTCTACGCTAATTGTTCCTTTTTTTTGAGAAAGAGAAAGATAGAGAGAGAGAGAGAGATTTTAAATCTCTTGCGGTAGGTCAACCTCGCTTATTACAGTTATCAACGATCAATGAAATTATTTCCACGTAATGTTCGAGAAGAGAAAAGAATATTGAAATAATTTTTGTAACGGGCGAAAAAGAGAGAAAAGAGGTTACAAAGAAATTATAAATAATTGACAAAATTATTCCGATATAATATTCGAAAAGATGAGAAAAAAGAGGCTATATTCGCGTGAGTTGAAAAAGAATAATGATCAAATTGAAAGATGTCCTCGAATCGATCGATAGTCCTCACGTTTAACGATTTCGTCGACTTCGAACGAACGCGTTCTTTAACGACATCACCGAGCTGAGGAACCACGAGCAAACGTATAATCAACACATTTTTATGTTCCATGGAGGAGGTGGAGGAGGATGAGGAGGAGGAGGAGGAGGAGGAGGAGGAAAAGAAGAAGAAGAAGAAGAAGAAAAAGGAGGAAGAGGAGGAGGACGATGACGACGACGACGACGACGACGACGACGAAGGAACTCCGAATGGTCCAACGTCCACACGGCTGCTGCTGATGCTGCCGTTTTTTTTTCTCGCGAGAAGCCAGTGAGAAAGTAAGAGAGAAAGAGAAAGACATAGAAAGAGAGAGACAGAGATAGCAAGCAAAATTACTCGACCACCTTGGGCGCCAGCACGGCCGTCGCACGCGGAGGGCAGCTCCTCTCGCAATTTGCCAATCCAGGCCCAGCCCAAACCGTGGATCCCTCATTTGCATTTTACGATTTTTCGAAGTGAAATTAACGCGGCGCCTACCTCGTGCGTGCCTCTTCCCATTCATCCTTTTTCATTTTCTTTATCTTATTTTATTCTCCCTTTCATTCTCTCTTTTCTTTTTTTTATCTTATTCCATCTCAGTGTTTATCTCTGTCTTTCGAGAGAGAGAGAGAGAGAGAGAGAGAGAGATCTGTCTGTCTGTGTCTATCTCTCTCTCTTTCTCTCTCTTCCGGTTTCGTCCTTTTAACACGACGACTCAAACTACACACGAGAGAAAAAGAAACAATTGTTAGTTTTGTTAGAAACAAATGTTTGTATATGTTCACGTTTTGAAGAAATTTTGTATATTTGATTATTGTATGTGATAATATTTTTGAGCTTGTATAACAATGTGATTCATGATGGAATTAATTATTCTCTCAATGGATTAATTTTTTTTTTTTTAGGTCTAACGCAGGATATTGCTCCATTAGTATTTGCCTTAATGATTACATTCTCATTAAAGAAATGAATAAATATGTGTATGTATAATGTTTTAGAATTCAAATCGACAAGTATCGTGAGAAGAATAAGTTCAAGACAATAACACAAATGTTACCCTCAAACAACGCTTACGTAACCTTGAAAAAATGATCTGAAAGAGACAAAACTTATTTACTAGTCCTTGCGTAAATATAAAAAATGTGATAAAACATATCGATTGTTTTAAATGCATAAAAAATGCAATCAATACGTAGGACACAATGAAACCGAAAAAATAAAAAATTTCTACAACTATGGAGACTTGTGTATACACATTGATGATTACTATATTTGAATGAAAACTATATTAATTAATAAATTATATTTAATGAATCCTCTTTCATTTTTTCTAATATAGTTTGTACATTCCAAATATGCACAAAGTACATCTCGAACCAACTAAATAAATATTATCGTATGTCTAATAATTCTAAATTTAAATGAAAAACTTATTAATTATGGAGCTGTGGATGATTGGCCAATTTTGTCAATTTAACCATAAACTTAAAATAACTATTCTTTAGAATGATATTAAAATTAATATATTCATGCAAGTAGACTCTGTAAACGTATAAGAACAAAACATGCATTAAAAATTAACATGCAAAGAAATAATAAATGAAATTACTTATACACTTTGCGATATTTAAATATTCTTCGTTCATAGATTACTCTAACGATCTGATTTACTTTGAAAAGCATAATTAATTGTACTAAATAATTATAAATAAAATAATTCGACAAAATGATTATTTCAATATTAAAGATTCGCTGGAAAGAATATAAATGAATACGAAATTAAAAACGCTAATAAATAATACGTGAGAACGCAAATATATAAACAGTCGCTTAAACGCTTTAATACAAAAAAAAAAAAAAGAAAATAGAGTAGGTCTGTAGTAGAAAATATAACGCGTATCAATGAAATTTTGTTTTTTTCACATACTACTTATGAAGTTCTCTGATGGCTCCAAAACACTCGCCCTGTAGGTCATCCTGTAGGTCAAAGAAATGAGATATCCAACGAACGTTGAAATTGTTGTAAGATAAACCTATCTTGTGATGCTGCACTGATTCTAATACGCGATAAGTATTTACTAATTACGAGACGACACTGAATTTAATTCGCGAAACTCTACTATTACATACAAATACACTCTATAAAAAGAAAAAACAAAACTTTGTACGAAGAAGACACTGACTCTAAAACTGACTGCATTGCACGCAGCCCATACAAGTACACATTTCTTAAAAATTAATTTATATCGCGTGTCGCGAAAAAATTGTAATCTAACATACGTACAAACACTGCATCTACTTCGCGATCGTTTCCTTTTTATTTTAATATTCGATGCAACGTTCGATTCATCCTTCGCTTCGCGAAAGAGTTGCAAAGATGATCTGTAAATAACAAAAACGATATTGTTTTAGTATCATTGTTATAATAAAAAATTGAAAAAATTATTGGTGAAATTTTTAAAACAATGATTTGCTTACTTCAAGTCTTTGTTGATCCTTACACGATGAGCATCCTACCCCAGAATAATGAAGATTCTTCTTTTATAAAGCTGAACAAAAAATTTATTAATGTTATACAAATATAAAAAATACTCATAAAATTATTTAAGTAACATTTGAATAATTAATTTTCTTACCAGAATCCTTGTTATTCCTTGTTTATTCACGATGAACATTCCATTCCAGAATGATAAAGATATTTCTTTTATTTAAGCAGAAAAAAATTATTAATATCATTGATATAAAAATTTCTTTATATTATTAAGATAATTTTTGAAAAAAGAATTATTTTACCAGAGGCCATGTTTTTTGAGGTTATACGCAATGAGCTTTCTACTCCGACAAGATGCTGCACACCAATAGAAACATTAGGAAGACCCAGCATATTAGTATATGAAGTATTTTAAGCTGCAAAATGAATAGCCTTGTTACTATCGAATAAGGTTATATTTATATATATATATATATATATATATATATATATATATATATATATAAGTATATGTATGGTAGATATGACTAATGTTCGTGTGTGTAAATAGACGTATATATGTATATTATTATGGCTTATGAACGTATGCATGTGTATATGTGTAAATATATGTATATATGTATATTACTATGGTTTATGAGTATTGCATGTATATATGTGTAAATATATGTATATATGTATATTACTATGGCTTATGAGTGTGCATGTGTATATGTGTAAATATGTGTAAATTTATGCATATATGTATATATATATATGCGTGTGTATGTGTATAGGTTATGTGAAGATAGAACACAACAAGAAATATGATCGTCGGTCGATAAAGATATATAAAGAAGAAATTAGTACGCAAAATATTATTAAAGGACGAATGACGAAAATAAAAGACGAAAATTCAAGGATAATAGCTCCTCGGAGAGACTCAATTACGTAATTTTCAATTTTCGCATATATCTCTTAAAAACTCCGATAACATTACATGATAACACTCACACGTAGAAATACAATTTTTCGCAATCGATTGATACGTAAAAAAATATTGTACGATTGATAAAAATATATTAATTACCTGTAATTAGGAGGACGACACACCTTCCCTTCCACTTGTTAGTACACACAGATCCAACATGGTGGCGTGGAACCGGCAACTCTGTCGGGGTGAGCCTTCGCGCATGCGCGTCACTTCTTATATGGCCGCTGAAAATTCGTGATTTTTCGATCTATTATCGTAAAAAATCGAAACATCAAAAATCCGACATAGAGATATGAAAACTATCGGAACGTATAGATTTTTACTAGAAATTAAGAAAATTAATGTCTCTGGTAGCCTATTTGTCGAAATAAGGCCCAAAACAAGAGTTAAATCTGAATGCTCCTAAAACGAGGCATCGTATTTTCAATCACGTATATCTATCAAACGCGATAATGAAACGTTTTGCAAACGATAACACTAAGACATCGAGAGCTCAGCAATCGATTTTTGTATTGGGAATAGACGCATATAAAAAATAAATATGATAATTACCTGCAATTATGCGGACGCCATACGACGCGTGCTTCCTTGATTGAGGAACGTACCGAAAAGAATTCCGTTAATTAAAACAGCCAATGAGAGCTCACGATTTCAGCGTTGTTGACCTCTTGACCAATAGCGTTCTTCCAAACATTTCAATTAATTTCGATTTATTGTTCTTTATTATAAAAACTTTGTAGATACGATATTAAAGTATAGAAATAATATAAATAAATAACCTATAATATTACTATAAAAAATTAAATATGTGAATTATTATTTTTAGAATAAAAAAAATCTTGAAAGAAATCGTTCGTTCGATATATCATTATCGAAAATAATCTGTACTACTCGTTTAATTATCAAGACCCCTAAAACTTTAGCCCGCGAATTCGATTGTGTTTAAATCGATTATTACGATCCTGTCGTAACACTTATCTGAAAAATAAAATATAATTACGTTGATATTACTGAAGCATAATATTTAATTCGACATAAAAAAATATGATTGATTTTTTAATAAAATTTATAATGTACTTTATTTCTTTAGAAAAAAAAAATAATATATCTATCTAAAAATTGTATCAATCCCAAACATTTTGTGGAAACATTATTACTGATTTTTTCCATATATTTCTTATATTTAAAAAGCGATTAATGATAAAAAAGAAACGACTGGAATTCACACTCGTTTTGACAAAATTATTAAAATTACTTGTTATATTATTTATACATTATAGTTGTTCCTCTCTCTCTCTCTCTCTTTCATCCTCATCTCTAATGATCGCTGTTGACTGACACTTTGATTAGAGACCACTTGCTTCCGAAATTGTCGATGATATGTCGAACTGCGTAGCCCTAGGTCAAGTTAAGCCTTCTTCGAAGATTGTAACGAGGAAGAAGATCATCCTTTTCCTTCTAAAAGATAAATAATCTCAGAGAAATCGATGGGATCTCTAGCCGATATCGATGGATCGCTTTCTTTGAAGCTGTCCATGATCCGACTCCTTTGGTAAGGGACCACCGGCAAGTAAGTATCAGGGAGAGCAAGTAGAGAAGAGAGAGAAAGAGAAAGAGAAAGAATGAGAGAGATCTTTCGTGAGTATGGTGGAGACTTTCAGTTCGTTCGTGATCACGAAGAACGAGCGTCTCTACGAGCACCTCGATGAGTCAAGCTCGTTACACTGTAGTTACCTCGGCAATGGCGTAAATCTTCATAAAAAAAAAATCATTTCAAAATGATTTCAACCGACCCAGTCAATCACACAACAATATTTCCAATAAAAAATTATTCTACTATATGTATATTAATAATGCTACACGATGTAACAACTTCACTAATTAACATTCTTCAAATATCTTAACTGTATCAAAAAATTATTACATGCAAACAAAAAAAAATCTATCTCTTCATTGAAGTAATCTAACGCTAAAGAGAGTCATTTAATCCAAAAATCATACGAACCTTCCTTGATTTTGGCTCGCACCTTCGATATTCCAACCACGGTCATTAGAAAGCTGAAAAGAAAAATATAAAATAAAAGTTAGACAGAGAGAAGACCACCTAGCTTAACAGTACTCACTATAGACATTTACCTATACACCTTCTCTCGTATATGCAATAACGAAGAGAATCGAGTATGAACGTTAGCGAGAGCGTAGTAATGGCGGGGCCATTACGCTCGATCCAGAGAGTTCTCCTCTTCGATATCGTTGGTACTGGTACTAGGTAATACTAGTGTTAGTACCGATCATGGTGTTGGTGAGTCCAAGTGCAGAGGGTCGACTAGTGCAGGGTTATTAATATCCCATCGTGATCCGTGGCTGGGTAAAGTAATCACAGCTCTTCGGAATGGACGCGAGAGGAGATCTCAATCTGCTTGGTGCAGTTCGCGAGACAAGGCTCGTGCACGAGACTGTTTCAAGCAGCTTCTTCTCTCTCTCTCTCTCTCTCTCTCTCTCTCTTTCTCTCTTTTCGTCGTGACCCCCCGAGAAATCTCTCTACTCCGTGCTCCACAATTATAGAGGGAATATAATCGTGTCTGGTGAGTCTGTAACCGCGTTGGTCACGCATCCTCTACACCCTCTCTCTTTCTCTCTCTCTTTCTCTCTCTCTATCTATCTATCTTTCTTACTCTGACAACTACTTCAAAATGATGCATTTGTTGAGAGAGCTAAGACGAAGAAACGTCTGCTCAAGCTTCGAGGCTGACGTCTCAATCGACGCCTGATGAACAAAAAGGATACGGTAGCTCCTCTTACATGTATTACTCCCTGATCTCTTTATAATTAAAATAGATAAAAAGATATAATCGCAGGTAATTAGCATACTTTTTTTTATACGCGTCTATCTCCAATACGAAGATCGATTATAGAACTTTCGATATCCTTAGAGGAATCGTTTGCAAAACGTATCGTTATCGCGTTTAATAGATATGCGCGATCACGAATACGATGCCTCGTTCTCGCCTGCTAGCGTTTCATCAGGTTTAGATTTTATTCCGATAGATAGCTTTAATTTTCCACCATAAGCTTTAATTTTTTATTTTTTTTTTTTTTTTCAGTGAAAAACCATATGTACCGACAAATTTCATGTTTTTACATCGGGTTTTTGATGTTTCAATTTTTTACCAGAATTATTCAAAAAATTACGAATCTTTGAAAATGTAAGATGTAAGATGTGACGTAAAGCGCATACGCGATACGGAAATCCCCTGACAGAGCTCCACGCCACCATATTGAATCTACCTGTACTAACAACTTGTTCTTATGGTTCCCATCATACTATTCTCCAGTCATACTATTCTGTTTTCTCGTGTTAGAGCTCTTAAGTGGCTGCATTTGCATTTTCGTGTTGCATTATCTATTAACGCCTTTAACGAATATAGTTGTATACTTTTTATTTATTTCTGTTCTTTCAGGCTAATATTTAATATCGAAATGAATCATTTTGTCGAATTATTTTATTTGTGATCACTTGATGCATTTGCTTATGCTTTTCGGAATAAATCACATCGTTATAGTAATCTATTCGATGCATTACCGTAGTATTGTTTTTATATCCAATTTCTAATCGTTTTAATCGATTCGTTCTATTTTTATTAATATTTAAATAAGAATACATAGACGCAATACATGTGTTAAGCATTTATAAAACAAAGAAATTTTCTAATTGATTTTAGTCGCGAATCTAGGAAGAAATTCTTTCGATACCGTACGTCATTCGTGATTTCGATCTGTATCTATCACCGTGACGATAAATTAGATACTGGTTTTATGATAGCAAACTAGAACGAAATGGATTCGTTTCGGTGGGTGTCTTTTGTGGATAGAATAAGAATTCAGATAGCGCGGTGAGCAATAATACCAGTTTTGTTTGAATCTCCCTTTTCCAAATATCTTCTATTACCTCATTCTAGTTTTACCCTAGATCTATAAATAAATGTCATTAGGAATTTGTCAATATTTATACACTGCGTTGAAATTTTTAATCAAAAATTTTGGAAAGTCCATATGCTTTAGTGATTTGTTTATATAATTATAAAAATGTCTAATAATTATAATAAGTCTTAATAATTATAAAAACGATCTAATAGTAATTTCTAGTTGTTTTGGTCTGGTGTTTCGCAGAAACACTTTTTAAAAAAAAGAAATAGATATGTCCTTGAAAGAAAAGTGCTAGAGATTATTATTGTGATAAGGAACACAAAGATAGCCAGCTTATCACAGATAGGAAAACTATGAATTCTGGGTGAATTCATAGACGGATAGGAATGTGCAATATTGCTGGCAGTCTGTCACACATTCGATCCGGTCAGACGAGGGCGCGATACCGAGATCCACCCCAAACATCCCTTGAAACCACCCCCTCTCGTTTTATTACGTGGCATCCTGCTTCGTTGCCGCCATCACCAGTACCTCTACAAGTACAACCACCACTACTACTACTACTATTACTACTACTACTACTGAGAGAAACCCTCTCGTATTAACCCCCCATAGATGCTATGGTATCGAACAATAAACTACGGGCCGTTTGGGATTTGTCGAGCGCGTATTAATCTCGTCGTATTTATGTCGACGTGGAATAAGAGCTATGTGACCCGCCGACAGAATTCGAATCGTGGCTCCTGTCTTTTCCGTTTCGAATGTATACGAAACGTCGCGATAAAATGAGCAAGATTAGACCTTATCGATGGACCATTTCTTTTTTTTTTTTTCTTTTTTTTTTATGTATAGGATCAATCATATGCACTTTGAATCACTTGAAAGATAATGGAAAAATTAATTTGATTGTTTCATCGCTCTATGATTTTTATTAAATCGATATGTTAAACGGTGCGGATGAATACGCGTCGTGATTAATAAAAATTTATTAAATACATAATATACAAATGAATTAAAAATGTTTCTTCTTGAATTACTTGTAGGTTCGTTGATAAATTCGTAATGTGTCTGTTTGATTAGTTAATATAGACGATCCGTTTAATTCATTAATGGTATTGCGATTAAATAAAGGGATTTATAAATAAATAAATGATCTCATTCTAATGGCCTGTTCAATGAAAACATTTATCGAATTAAAATGATTTTTTTAAATAGCTCTGACTCTGAAATCGTGTTAAGCACTTTTTTTTTATCTATCTTTCAAAATACATATTTGATTTTGAATGAAATCAGAAACGTCAAAGAAAATTGTTGATATCCTATGAAATATACATTATCATTATACTTTTTATCTCGCAATTAGTTAATGTAAATAAATCATAGTCCGTCTCGTAATTGCCTTTCTAACGAGTACTCCAAGTTGAAATGCAAATCGCGTTTCTCGTTTATCGAATTGTCGTTTGATCTTCGAGTTGTTCGTCTAACGACCGGACGAGGCTGGAATCGAAACTATTCGATCGAAGGACGATCTTGTAACATATTTTTACGTGACAAGCTTACTTCCTTTTTTTTTTTTATAGAAAAGAAAAGATGTACAAAAACCTGCTCGTCTTCTTCGAGAAATAAAAAATAATGCACTTTCAATTTTTAACTCGAAACAGAAAATTAATACAATTGCAATTAAACCGGTAGACTATTAAAAATATAGATATAGCGTTTAGTAATAAATGATGTGGATTAAAAAATTGTACTTCTCGTAGGATACCATTTGAATCTCTGTAAACAAAAAAAATGTATCAAATTTTGAAGATATTTGAAACGATCGTCCTCGATCTCATCAGTCTATTCTCGAAAGGATTTTTGAATGTCAGGGAAGAAACGTGATTCGAGCTCATTCAACGAATGTCCTCGCCAGAAAAAAGCCCTCGGCCGGTTGAAAAAATCACGCATTTGTATTCCGCAGAGATTTTTCAGCGGCGGCTGGACAGTTTTCTCATTTCGTTTATGGCCGGCTATAACATAACTCCGGACTTACTACTACCATGACTGCAAACTATACTACCACATAACCATCAGCAACGGCAACACCAAACGATAGTATTGTTTTAGTCTCGCTAATATTATATTATTTCATATATAAAGTTTCAAACTAATCGTATATTAATATTTTATTTTGTAAAAGAATTAGAAAACATTTATCGAAATAAGATCGAAATAATTCATTTTTATATAATCTATTCGATCTATAAAATATTGGATTGATTTAAATCTGATTCATTAGGACTGAAATTTGATTAATTTAAGAAACTTCGAAATAACTTCGATAACGAACGATTGTCTAGTCTCTCCGGGATAAGAAATTTTGTTAATCCTTTATAGAAAAAACGGGTGAATAAGGCAAAGATCGAGATAGTAGACAGGTTCACGCTAAATGGCGGTCAGACGAGGCATGTCGCACGCCGTGGGGTGTCCTGTTCAAAAGTGCCGACTCCTTTGCCCTTCTTCCTTTCTTCTAAACTTTTATCCGTCCTTTTCTTTTCGCCTTCTTTATTCCACCTACCGATTCGTCTACCTTCTAACTAGCTTTAGTAAAAATCCATGATATTCTAATGTCACTCGTTATATCACGTATTCTTTTTATTCGTATCGCTATTTCTTTTTAATTTTTTCTTCGCGCAGATAGTAATAAATATTGTAGCGACTAGAGAAAAATTATTATATACCATCATAGATACCGTTCTAATCACTTACATTATGTCCGGCTTAAACGTCACACTTAAAATATTTATAATATTCTTTTATTAAATACTATGGTGTATATTTATATCTTTTATAAGATTCTAATTTACCAAAATTGTTATCATAGCAAGATAAATTTCATAAAATATGAAACGTAAAGTTTCAATAATTTCAGACGTTTCGATCAAACAGTATACTAGATAATATTAAGTATAACAAATGATTTATTGTGGAATTTTCAAACTTGCTGAATATTTTAGAATTAATTCCTTTTAATAAAAAATTGACCTTACAAACTTCCCAACGAAATAACCACTCACCTTCCCGTTGTTCTTTTTACAAAAGAACGCAGGAAGAATGATAGGAAAAAATAATCCGTAGCCCGATTAAAAGATGTATTATCCATCCGGGCATACTGTCGATGCTCGAACAATGCTAAAGCTCTCTACGGATATACGGAGCAGATTATGCTCGCCATTAGCGAGGCCAGCAACCATTCTGGTTATGAAACTATCAAATAATAGACGAGAGTTGTACGGAAATAGCATTTCCGATTCATTGTTATAATACATTTTTAATACATGTTATAATACATATTTTATTTTATTTATTGTTAACTTAATCAGGGCCAGAAAGAGAGAGAAAAAGAGATGAAAAATTATGCAGTTCAAAGGACATTAATTCTTTTCAAAAATAGGACTAAAGAGAAAGCAAAATGTGAATCAGATTCGTTTGCTTCAACGTTTCTGAATTCGTTCGAAATCGAATCAAATAAATAATAAATAAATCATTTTAATGGCACGTGTTTAAAACTAAGTATCAACTATTAACGAATTATTGCAATTTTATTATCTAAGTATTAATAATTGTAAAAAACCTTCTAAAAATATTTCTAAATAAAAAGAATTATACTTGAGCCGCAATCTTATGACAAGTATCTCAGATTAACTTTGTACAAGCATCGTTTTTTAATCGAACATTGTTAACAATCGACTAACTATATTTAAATATAACAGGTGTCCAAGGAAAGTATAAACGAAAAGAAGGGATTTGAAGTTTCGAGGGATCGGAAAACGCGTCGTCGTTTTTTTTTTTTCTTCTTTTCTTTTCTTTTCCCTCGATAAGTCCTTTCTATCTTTCTCTCTTCCTCCTCACTTCCGAGTCGTTTAGCAGAGTAGCCCTCTTTCCTTCAAACAAGAAGGAGGGCTCGTGATCGATCGTCCACGCGAAAGATCCTGACGGATAGAAGGATGAAAAGGGAAAAGCTGGCCGGGAAAAAGTGTCGGACTGGACTCGTAAAAGATGATTGTTTTCTTTTTCTTTCTTATTCTGTACATAATTAATATCTAAATAATACTTAAGATTCAATGAATTTATATTTCAATTCACGAACTTGGACGTTGTTTACGCGATATACGATTAATACGATTGTAGTATTACGTTATATTATATTATATAACATCCACACGATATATATTATACGATATAATACAATATTATGTTATAGAAAGAACAAAGGTAATTAATAATAATTAACGATAAATATACACGACACGTTTCAGATCAGAATGCAGATTTTTTCCATTCTATCTTTATTTCAACGAAGTTCGAAACTGAAACGTATTTGGTAGTACAAGATCGTTCGTTAATTGAACGTAATTTAGAAATGACCGTGCAATGACTATGTCATCGGAGAAGAGAACCAGGACGAAGTTGCCTCCTTACGCAAGCGAGTGTTCCCGCGAGAGAGGCGGAATCGTAATTAAAACGTAAGCGGTAACGAGCAATTAAACGAGGAAGCAATGGCGAGCGTCGTATGTCGTTCGGCAACTTCCTTTGATCGGCACTCCGACTGAATTTCAATTTTTCTTTTTTCCAAAAGAAAAAAAAAGGAAAAAAAAAAGAAAACGAGAAGACAAACAAATGCGCTCTTCACGATTGAATTTTTGTTTTCTTTTTTTTTTTTGCATGTTTTTCTCTATTTTTTTTCTTGTCTCCTTTCTTTTATATTATTTTTTTCATAACTGCGGTAACACGAAGGGGAAAAAAAATAAAATGTAGTCTTTCAAACGGAATAGATAACAACGTCCAACTCTCAATGGAAAATTCTCGGCGTAACAAAGGCGGTACAATGACGATGTGTCTGTCGCAAATGAACAAAAAAATAAATAAATAAATAAATAAAATACAATAAAAATATAAACGAAAAAAGGGAATCCATTGTACACGAACGGATAAGCGATAGGAAAAAGTTCGACTAATGCTGCCTCAATCGTTTTTCAATATCACCGCGTTATACAAAATCGGAACGTGCTATCACACTGTGATTTCTATTTCTATATTTTTTGAATTCCTTCAATTTTCCTTTACAGACGTCGAAGGACCATTTCCTTTTCCCATAGAAAAGTATCCGATCTTCACGTGGTCGCAAAACATCTATTTACTTACTCACAAATACACCGCACCCAATTAAAAAATTGAAGAGAGATAAAAAGCAAACAAAGAAGAATAAAAAACGAAAACAAAAAAAAAAGAAAAGAAACAAACGTTAATCCGATGAAACTATATTTCACGCTGCGCCTTCGCAAAATCCAATCGTTGTGATATATCAAGAAAATACTTTGATATATCTATAGATGGAATAAAATAAAGAGAAGAGAGAGATAGAGAGAAGATAAAGAGGGAAAGAAGGAGAGAAGAGGAAGGAAAGAAAGCTCGCGAAATTAAGTAAGATCCGATCGATCTCGATCGTCCTTTCGATCGTTAATACGACTTGGCTGAGTGGAAATGGACCTTCTGTCTTTCTCTCTTAGATAAATAAATACATACATATATACAAACGAACAAACGTACATGAATAAATACATACATACATACATACATACATACATACATACATACATACATACGCATAAGAAAGAGAGAAAGAACGATGACATTCGAAGAGAAAACGAGCTACGATACGTGGAAGAAAGAAGAAGAAGAAGAAGAAGAAGCTTCGAGAAACGAAAGAAAAAGAAGGATAGAAAGCGACGGAAAGAGAGAAAGAGAGAGAAAGAGAAAGAAAGAAGGGGTGGCGAAGAAACGAGGGAAGGAACGATTCGGAATCAGATATTATCTTTGACGAGGTTGCTCCGGTGGAAGGGAGAAGCCGAGGGGTCCTTTCTCGGTGCCTCGCGCCAAGATACGGATCTCCTTGGCGCCACCGTCGGGGCCCTTCCAGAGACCAAGAGAGAGAGAGAGAGAGAGAAAGAGAGAGAGAGAGAAAGAGAGAGAGAGAGAGACAGTCCCCTCTCATAAGTCCTTTCCACGAGGCCTCATGGTCGGCCTTACTATCGAAAAGACCGCCTTCGAGGGGCCTTAAACGCGGTTTAAGCGTAACCGATACCTCAGCAGGGGGTCACTATTCTCTTTCTCTTTCTTTCTTTCTTTCTTTCTTTCTTTCTTTCTTTCTTTCCTTCCTTCCTTCCTTCCTTCTTTCTTTCTTTCTCTCTTTCTTTTTCCTCTATCTCTTTTTCATTTCTCTTTCTATCTTTTACATTTTGTTTATCTTCCTGTCTTTTTCTATCTCGTTCGTCTTTCTGTCTTGTTCTTTATAGATTCTTTTATTGTCTTTTCCTCGTTCGTATCTCTCTCTCTCTCTCTCTCTCTCTCTCTCTTTCATTTTCGTTGCTCTTTCTGTCTTTTCCTCGTTGGTTTCTCTTACTTATTCGTTATTAAACAACGCGAGAGAAGCTTTGAGAAGCCGCGTGGTTGTTTGTAAAGGGGAAAATATGGACGCAAGAGTTGTCTATTGGTTTATAGTGATTAATAGGCTCTTAACTTAGACAGGGATAATGTTACTCGTTGGTGGAAGGAACGAAAGAGATTTGTGGGACGTACTGATCTATGAAAGACGTAGACTCGAACGTGATTTTCTTTCAAGATCCAATCGTGAAAATTTTTTTTATTTAAACGTATGAAAAATGATGATAGAAAAATTGAAATTTTAGAAAGACCAAGAGGGTAGAATGAAAATTATTAAGAAAAAGAAATGTGTGCTTCGTTTTCGACGTTGGATCAAGATGATTAGATTTTAGATATTTCGATAAATTCATATATGAACATGAAGAACATGAATTTTTACAAAAGGGTCTAGAACGAATTAGAAGCTTCGTACTCGAGTATTAGAGATTCTTTCTCCCTTTCTTAGATAGATGAAGGTAGCCACAGAAAGGTGCCGGTCGATGGGTGTAAACTCGAGATAGGAAATCTCTTGTCCTCTTGGAGACGAAATCTACCGACTCCTACAAGTTCTTTCGACCGTCACCGTCTTCTCAAGCGGCTTTTTAATTATCCAAAGGCTAAAGACAAAGGTCCGTTCAACGGCACGCGGTCCTCAGGTAACGCCTCGTCAGATTCGTTTCTTTTCTTTTTATTTTTTAAAAGGAGAGAATGTGAAAAGGCTGACGTTTTTAAGCTATATATATATATATATGTGTGTGTGTGTGTGTGTGTAGTTCTGTTTTTATCTTCGATCAAATCTAATTTTTCATTCAACGTTTCTATATTTCTCCGAATCAATTTTTGTTTACCGATAATAATTAAAGCTCGTATGATAATGGCAACAGTAATTCAATTTTTTACCAATCATGTTTCCTAAAAAAACAATGTTTGATGTGGTGAAATAAGTGAAAAGATAAGGAACAAAAGTGACAAATGACTTTGACTACGGATGAGGGAGGACAAAGATAAAGAGAAAAAAGGCGAAGAATAGACAAAGAATGGAGCTAATCTTTACGATCAGTGTCCAATAACAATTTCGAGTGACACATTTTTCAAAAGGTACCTAGCCTGGTTGTACCCCTATTAAGGGTAAAGAACAAGACAAGAGAACCGAGTTTTTTCTATTGAAAATATAATGGTACGATGACAGGAAATATTTACAACGTCGTTCTAGACTAAATCATCATCTCCCTTTCTCTTTGGCTGTCGTCGAAAATTCTTTCTGTTTCTTTCTACTCGTAGAAAAATGTTCATTTAACATGAAGGATGATATTCGTCATCTATACGTTAATTATAATGAAGTAAGAATTTTATTTATATCAAAAAAAAAAAAAAAAAAAAAGAAAAAAAACATGAATAAATTAAAATAGGAATTAAAATCATAAATTACAATAGGATTATTGCAAGATTGAAGAAGCATAAAAAGTTTGCGAGAAAAATTCATTAGACAAAATTTATTTTTGACACAGGACGTGTTGATAAGAAAGTAATAAACTTATGGTAACCGTGTATAATTCGTTTCATCGAATAGAAGGGAAATATATGAGAATGAAAAAGGACGAAGGACGACTCTTTATACGAATAATTAAAATCTTATTATATGGCGTAGCGCCGCTCGTTATCTAACCGGTTCCATTCGATGCGGCCATCGCGAGATAAACTTATCCGTCGTGTAAGACCGAGCTCGTAACGAATCAATTACACGCCTGAGATACACACGCGTGGTCATCCGTTTTACGCTATAGTATAATTCGTTCGTTCCAAGTTTACGTCAAAAGAGAAAGATAGAAATATTTTCGAGATGTTCAAGAGAAGGAAAGATATTGAGGAAAGAAAAAAGGAAAAACGAAGAGAAAAGAAATAAAAAGAAAATAAATAAATAAATAAATAAACGTCGATGCACGACAACGTCCTACGATTCGATATTAATCAAAACCCAACATCGTACAAACTATCGTCGATGAATTATTCGTCGTTATTTTCATTCACTTTATACATACGTATATATCCGTTCTTCCTACGTAGAAGTGGCGACCACGCGCATAAATCCACGACAAATTCTTCATTTTCTTTCTTTCTTTTGATTTAATCCAGCATAGACATCGGTACTGCATTGTAGGAAACGTATATACGTGTGTGTGTGTGTGTATGTGTACATTGCTATGAGTAAATGAGAGAGAGAAAGAGTTGAAAACAAGCCAAGTACGAAACGATTCTTACTCGATTGCAGTCGAACGATCTCTCGAACGAGCCACTACGATTTACTCGTTCTCTTATCACCATGAAGCATGATCGGCAATCGTCGGTAGCTAATTCGTGATTTTGTTTTCTACTTTTATATACGTATATGTAGATTTATAGAGAAAGGACATGTGAGATAGATTTTCAGAAGCTGAGAAGGCTCGCGTAAATATGTTAATTCAAATATCGAACATTTGAGTCGGAAACACCTGCGTTAATCTTTACCAGGCATGTCTTATAAAACGGACAGATGGTACGATATTAGAAATTAAATAAAGAGAGAAAGAGAAACGTACGAATAAAAATAGAAAAAAAAAACAACAGAAAAAGAGAAAGAAAAAAAGAGAGATGGATATACGTCTAGATTTTGAGTTTAGTTTTGGTTAATAAGAGCATGGTAGAGAGACTAATAAAAATTCGAAAAAGAGAGAGTGAAAGAGGGAGAGTAAAGGCGGAAAAGGAAAAAGAGGGAAAAGAAGGGACTCTCCGTAAATCTTCCATGCGTGTAACTCATCTGACGAGGAAGCCGCGGTGCTCTCGTTGCGAGGCCGAGTTGTTTATGCTTTCCTGTGCAGCGCTTTCTGAAATATGCAAATCGCGAATTCGCATAATGGCGTTATCGCGGTAGGATGCCGCCGACGGCGACGCCGACCAACGAGATAGTTGAATTCACCCAGAGCGAATTCTTCTTTTTTTCTTTCTTTTATCTTTCTCTCTTCTTCTTCTTCTTCATCTTCTTCTTCTTCTTCATCTTCTTCTTCTTCTTCTTCATCTTCTTCTATTTTAGCATGGTCTACAAACGACGCCATTGGCTAGTTCCATGCTTCATTGATTCCTCCGTGAGAAGATACACCGCCATTTTCTTCGGCTATAACTACACACGTTGTTGGTTCTTTTCTCGTATCGCATAATCGTCACTTCGTCTCTTCTTTTTTTCAATCTTGCTAATTATTTCTTTAGAATATTGTAATCTTTTTTTTTTTTCTTTTGATCATTTTTCATTGATAAAATTTTAATGTGAATAATGAATTTTATTTGTCGTATTAGACTTTGTTTCACGCGACGGGTCATAAGATAATGTTATAAAATTCTAAACTTATGTAATTTTTTTCTTTCGTCTAATCTTATTACTATAATCGATTAATGGATACTGAAATTGCGACGACATCTGTATCGTTTCGTCGATGAAATATAATGGAAAAGAAATGATTAAACATCGTCCGTAAAAAGTTTTTAAAGTAGAATTATTTTCTTTCGTACAACCGAGCAGAATAGAGTGCAGCATTTTATTAGGATTTTATTCGAATGCGTTTTTCCATTGTCCGTCCGTAATTTTCCGTCCTTCGTCCTTCGCAGCAACGATGCTTGCACAGCTCCGTCTGGGGGGGTAAGTTTAAGGGTGAGTTCGGGGGTGAGTCGGCGCCGCACCCCAAGGCACACTCTTCCTCTCCACGCGAGGTCCTTAAACCGGCAGCGTCGAGCTCGACAGCGAGTTAAAATTTAAGATTTCCGTCGACACACCGTGTTCCATAAATTTTATCCGCCCGTCCGATAAGCATTTTTCTTTTTCTAGAAATATCGCAGAAAAATCAATTTTTTTTATTTGTCATTCTTTCATTCAAATAATTTGTTTCTTTTCAATTTTCCCTTTTTTTCCTTTTTTCTTTTGAATCTATTTAATTCGCTGGTTCTTAAAACTATCGATATAAATATTAATCTTTTGTATAATAATTATTATTAATTATGAATTATCACACAAGAATGTAACTCTAATCATTTTGTAAGAATTTTTTAAAAATCATTTCTTTAAATTTCTCCTTAAGAAAGCAAGCATTCTTAATTAAATTAAATAACTATCTTGGTCGATAAAAAGGGCACCGAAGTGATCAATGTCGCCCTCTTTTAACATTTTTTCGAACGAAACGATTTTTCACTCAACTTATCGACTGCGAAGTCTCGTTGATCGACTCCTACAGATAACTGTTTTATCTACATCCCTCCAAACGCGTTATACTTATTACAATTATCAATCGATGAAGTAGTAAAAGTCGGAAGTAGTAGTACTCTATCTTATCGATTATTAGTTACATTTATCAACTATTATCAGGCTATTATCGCATAGCACTATTTTATGTTTTTCTGATCGAGTAAATCAAATAGTACTTTAAGTCCTTCTATATCGACAGAGCAAGATATCGAACAACGATAAAACTTTGCTATACCGATCGATATCAGTAAATATTTCGTAAGAGTAGATCTCTGTTTTATCGAAGTAACATTTCATAATAATTTGTTTACTTTTTTTTATATTTTATTTTATTTTTACTTTATTTATATATGTTCAACCCTTTCCATAGGGCATCATCGTCCGCGATCTATTATTGATCTGATCGTTGAGGCACAATTAAGTTAAACCATTCGACTATGAATCATTATTAAAGTTCTCTGATCCATCATTTATTGATTCTATGGAATTATGAACAAAACTTTTCTCTACTATGCACGGTACATTTCCTACTCTTACTATACACGCAGCAGACAGAAAATGACACGTTTGAATATTTTTCACGTGATAGTCGAGGAAATGTTGTATAATAAATTGTAAGGAAATGACAAAGCAGACGAATAACAGCTGTTTACCGTCAACAGTTTATTTCTCTATTCTCTCTCTCTCTTTTTTTTTTCTTTTCCTTTTTTTTTCTTGTAATGCATTATCGGAATGTTAAATAAAACACTTGTTCCCTATATAGTTACATAAAACTCTGCACAAAAGGATTCATCGAATTTACAGGTAACGAGTACTAAAGGTATAAAACTTCATTCTTAAATGCATTCTTTCATTTTATAAGACCCTATAGCCTCCAACGAACATCATCGAGATTAGTTTGTTAAGCCCATTTTTTAATATAATATTTCTATACAAATAATTATTACAAATTCCACGTGAAACCTCCGTGGAAAATTCAACGAAATTTTGAAACGAGCTTAGAGCATTCTCGACGATGATTTGGCGGATAGTATTGTAGAAATCGAAAAGCTTAAAAATTCTTGAGCAAAACTTCGGTTCGTTAAACGCAAAGAGAAATTGACGATCTAAATGATTTCGTTTACCTCTGTGTTATCTTTCTTTTGGTATCGATCTTGATCAGAAATTTCAATGGAATCTGTTTATGCACGTTATCCAATAACTTCCACAATTGTTATTATCGTTATCATCGTTATCATTAACTCATTACATTATTATTATTATTATTATTATTATTATTATTATTATTATTATTATTATTATTATTATTATTATTATTATAATATTATATCATCATCATCATCATCATCATCATCATCATCATCATCATCATCATCATCATCATCATCATCATCATTATTATTATTATTATTATTATTATTATTATTATTATTATTATTATTATTATTATCGTTATTACATATTTCGAGCGCATTTTATACGTCACGCTTTTTTGTCTTTTCTCATTAATCATTTAATCGACCCTTGTTGATTCGTCAGATTTGAAAATTATTTCATTTCTTTCTTTCTTTCTTTCTTCCTTTCTTTCTTTCTTTTTTTTTCTTTTTTTCTTTTTTTTTTCGTTACGATAAACGTGCGAATAAGTACGATTTTTCGATCAAACCTTAAGTTTGCAAAGAATCTTGTTCTTCTTCTTCGGTACGTTTAAATGAACCGAATAAAGTAAGCGAATTACATTCTCTTGTTTGCCCGTACAATAACTTTCGTATAATAACACCTATAAAAATAACGCATCTACACGTCCCCAAGTATATCTTTACAGAACTTTACAGGATTCTTGATGCTCGCCAACACGCTGCTACGAGGAACGATGTTTAAATTTCACACGTTCTTTTATTATCTCGCGCGTAAAATAGAAAGACAGATAGAAAGATAGATAGATAAATAGAGAGATAACGAGCAACGATGCGAGCGAGTAATACTGTCTGTCTTCTTCTAATTCTTCTTACGAAGATATACGATGTGTTTCATGTGTTTTTATTTGTGTATATGTGTATGCATGCGTTTCAACTAGGAGGAAATAATTAACGATGCACGCTTTTTTTTACAATCGTCATTCGTTTCCCTTTTCAGATCAAATTAGGGTCGTTAAGTCGTCGATATTTGAGACTAATGATTGTTAGAAACATTAGAGCGAAATAGTAAACTCATTTCCGTCTTTATTCGGATAATTTACGTAATTATTTGTGGTTCGAGTTAATGGATCGAACGATTTAAACATTTCATAGCCCTTCTTTTTCTTTTTGTTTTATTTTCTTTTGTTTCGTCTTATTGTTCTCTTGTTTTTTCTTTTTTTTTGAACAATGTAGGCATTCGAATTTGATAGATTTTTTCAATGTTCTCTCCAAGATAATAATCCAAAATTTGATTAAAAACTTCATTGTCGTACACATATACATACGTCGCGTTAATGAATCACTTTTTAAGATTTCATGGAAAATATTATACAATTCATTTTCTTGTCGAATCAGACAGAAGAAAATGACAATAATTTTATACATTATATAATAATAAGCTTTACACACTCGTTCATACGTCCACACACACACACACACACACACAATAGGGTTTTTATTTTCCTCGATGTAGTATGTTGAAACTATGATATTCAAATGAAAAGAATTAATTCTTATTTTTGATTATCACAGATGACAAATATTTGTTTTTAAAAGTGCATCAAACAACAGGAAGCTCGTGTACACGTGTATATATGTGTATGTATGTATGTATGTATGTATGTGTGATTCCTTTTGTATATGCATAGGTACACGCAAATAACGACGGATTATAATAAGAGTTTCTATTTTACAAATATAAAGCTCGAAATAGTTGTTACGTGTTATTCAATGTTAAAGTTTAACGTGATCAATCTAGAAATTAGTTTATGCATGTGTTTTCATTCTGTGTACTGTATCTGTGTCTATATATATATACATATACAAAATTATATACAAATAATCTGTATTATACATATCGTTTCTATATTTCTTTCACACCCATCGATATCTTCGTTACTCATAATAACATTAATTTCTTAATAATTAATGTGTTTCAAATGATCGAATAAAAAATTCATCATCGTAATACTTGTTACACGTACTGTAACGAAGATATTGATGATGTGCATCTAAATATTTAATGTACATCGATATATAAGATCTATACATTCGCATAACTTCTCTCTTTTATGTTTCTTTTTTCTAAAGAAAAAAAAAAATCGCAAATATACACCACCTGTTTCGTTTTTTTACAATCTATTCTACAAACCGAGTTTATAGTCATTTTTAAAGAAAAAAAGGAGCACAATTCGCCGACGTTCCCAACATTTCTTCTCTTCTCTTTTTTTTTCTTCTTATCTTTTCTTTTTTTTTTTCTTCGTACAAGATCTTCGTACATGTGTTTGTTTCTCTTTCACTTTCCGTTCTTTTTTTCGGCGTACTTATCTCGTCTAATTATTTATTTTTATTATTTTTTCTTTTCTTTTTTTGTTTTTTTATTTTTCTTCTTTTTATCTCAAAGAGCACAAGTTTTTGATACGATTAGATTGTTAAAAAACTTTTTACACCTTTTCAAGGATCATCTTGGATGGAATGGTTATACGTTAGATATTTATATATATTTATATATATGTATGTATATTAGTCTTCTCGATGCATCTTCGTTGGGGATGCGATGGTGCAATTTATTAATCATTGCACCGTCATTTTCTCAAAAAGAAAATTCCGATCAGTCGAATTATCATTAACTTAATGGTGGAAAAAAAAAAGAAATCAATCGTCTATAAATGCTGTCTAATTAGCCATAAACTAATGCGATTAATTATCATAATTATTATTTAAAAAGAAATCCCAATATTATTTGTACTCGTATTCGGAATTACACGCCGTCGGACGAAAAAAAAAGAAAAAAGAATAATATAAATGGCAAGAAAAATCGTAGGAATGCAATTGCTGTTATAATTACTTTTTACTTCCCTTCTTGTTTCTCTTTCTTTTTTTTTTTTTCTTTCTTTCTTTGTATTTCTTTTTTTTCCGACGAGATGTAGTCGATGAAAAAAATACACCTCGTTACCACAGCAAGTGCACGTAACATATGTAAGTAACATACACACCTATTTTTCGTTCGTTTCGATAAAAAATTTGTAGCAAAAATGAGATTCATTAATACTGTCTATATATATATATATATCAAATAGTAACAATATTAAAGATTCGTTTCTACGCAAAGCCACGTACTACGGATGTTCTGCGAAGATTACAAAGAGAACAGAGACGGAAAAAATAATCAATCATTAGAGATAAAAAAAAAAAAGAAATTAAAGAAAACGATAAAATAGAAACGTAAAGATTCGGAAATTATTTAACATTAACGAGATCAGAATTAGTGAATTAATATGAGTTATCCTTCGATAAAATATCACACACCCTTCGGACTTTTTCTAAATTACATTAAACGAGTTCGATGGCTGTTCTTCTTTCTTTTTCTTTTTACATTTTTTTCCTTTTTTTACAAAGCAGTACTTTCTATAGGAGATGTCGGTCTGTTAGGTGTACAGCACCTTTCAGGAGTGTGACTGATGTCCGGTGTCAATCTACCATCCTTCAATTTGACGAAACCTAAATCAGCAAAAAAATCGCTCTTCATAGTACCAACTGCACTATCGCTACCAAAACTATCCTGCCTGCAGAGATCTAAATTTTTGTAACACTCGGCATACTCGGCCAAAGCATTCGCTGATAATTTGAATCCGCTATCGTAAAGACACTTCGAGTTGATGACAGAAGTTTTAGGATCGTCCAACATAGCTTGTGTATTTTCTAGACGATGAGATATTATGTAACGTTGTCTCTCATCCGTTCTAGTAGGATCAAATGAAAGATCACGTAGTTCACGGTTTTGATAGGTCGTTGTACATCTTTCCGTGTTAATCTTAGACTCCAAATGTTTCTCATCGCCCGTCGACGTACTTCGAAGATAAGGTAGATTGTTTTCCTTGATTTTAGACGAACTACCATATACCGTGAGACTTCCTTGTCTAGATAATATACTACCAACATCAGAAAGTACACTAGCTTGTCTAGATAATCCGTTATCTGATGTATTATGACTCGGAACCAACTCTTTGGCACTTGACACTGATGTCGTTGATTCAATCGGCTTGACGACAACATCGGTCGAAACGTTATCCTTTGCTTGAAACGCATTCTTCGTTGTCTCCTTAGTCGGTGATATCCTCGTCCTTCTCAAATAAGAACTACCTGATGACTTGATCGTTTCTCCTGGTACCGTTGTCTTTTTGTAATCGGTGAAACCAGAGCTAACGCCGTTTTGACTGTTAGAAGATTTATTTTCCTTATCGGTCGTGCCTATCGTCTTTCCTATTTGTCTTAGATACGAGCCAACGATATTCCCCGCGTCGGGTATCTTAAATTTTCCATCCTGTTTAGTTTTGTTACTCGATGGCGTACCTAAGTTCGATTCGCTGGACTCACCGCTCATGCTTTTGGTATGCACGTTATTGTTATTGTTGTTATTATTGTTGTTGTTGTTGTTGTTGTTGTTTAATTTGTAGGAACATTTGTTGTCGACCTTACGGAATTCAGACGGACCGTCCGACGTGAAGCTGCAAGGATTTGAATTTCCTACGTATCTTATTTTCTCAAGAGTTGGTACTCGATTCAGATTCAGATATTCGGTCTCGTCGACTTTTACCACATCCTTTTGTTTACTGTTCTGACGTAAATATCGATTATAGTCGGTACAATCGTGCGATATAACGATATCCGGCTTCTCTCTTTCCACTGCTTCTTTACATTTCGAATTTTGCCTTCCGTACCGATTCGAACACGCTGCGCTTTCGTTTGGTTTACTATTCTGTCTGGTATATCTTCCTCGAATGTTTATCAACTCGGAACTACGAGGTAATTCCTTCTCTACGCATTCGAATTCTCTTTCCAATGTACTATCGTCGCAACCGCTTGAGCGTTTCTTTTCCTGATGCACCTGACCTTCTTTAATAGGCTTCAATTGTGGAACTAAAGTTTCTGGAGTTGTTGATTCGCTACTGCTCGGACTAGGTCCCGTGTAATGTCTGATGTCAAAGTCTAAGTCAGGTGGTAAATGTGCTCCTACGGACAAATGCATCGCTAATCCTTCCAACCAAATTTCCATAAGCTCGAAGGGTGGTCTTTTGTCTGGATTTAAATCGCAACAGAGAAAGGCGATCATATAAAACGTTTCCGGACAATTAGCACAAAATTTTTCTTTAAATGCATTCTGATTCAATCCAAAGTCCGAAGATCTTGGTAGATAATCCGGATCGGCTTGTACTCGTCCTATTATCTCACAAACGACTATTCCAAAACTGAATATATCTACTTTTTCGTCGTACTTGTTACCCTTCATCATTTCAGGTGCCATCCAATATGGATTTCCAACGACTGTATATCTCTTTTTACGTTCTTTCTTCGACGTCTTTGCTTCTCCATCGGAATGTCTATTGTATTTACGATTATCCGGGGAATTCCCGTTTTGTATGATCCTGGCTAAGCCAAAATCTGCCACAACGACGGTCTTGTCTTCCCGTACCAAACAATTGTGGGAATTTAAGTCACGATGTATTATATTCATGGAATGTAAATATGCCATACCAGCAGCAATATCTTTTGCAAAAGACGTTCGTTGCTCCCATGGCAATGGTTCGTTGGTATCGTGAAGAAGAGCTCTCAATGTACCACCCGATATGTACTCGGTAACTAAATGTAACTTTTTGTCCTTGTAAAGAACACCGATGAAACGTAGAACATTGTTGTGATGTAACGAACGTAATACGGCGACCTTAAAATTTAGAGAAAGATTATATTTTTATTATTATATAATTTTCACCCTTCATATATAATTAATTAATTATATATTGTTTAAGAAAACAATTACTTCTTTTAAAAAATTCTTTTGTGCATCTTCGTCTACCCTGTACAATTCTTTCAGCACCATAACTTCGTTCGTGTCTCTATGAGTGACCTTGAAAACTTGACCAAAGAATCCCTTTCCCAAAAGTTCACCTTTCACCAAATCGCTCGCTCGAAATATTCTTTGATTTTTTGGCTCTACACGGAAAGATCTGGTTCGACTTAAGTCGCACGTTGGATTCGTTGGAGTTGTTCTGTAATTTTCGTTAAAACACCGTCTGAATGAATTTCATTCGTTGATGGGAATTACAGAAATTTTATCCAAATGTTTACCCGTCTAATAAACGTGACATCGAACTGCTACGTTCTTTGTGCATAGGATCTCTCGTTCTTCTCAATTGTCTACTTCGTGTTCCACTGATATAACCCTCGTCACGACGTTTGAAAAGCCTTTCTTTATTTTCTGGACTCGTTCTTGGACTTGCGGTTGTCAGTAATGCTGGCGGTGGTGTAGGAAACGTTAAACGACGTGACATTGCATCAGGATCGTGTTCGATGGTCAACTGTGACATTGAATATGACAATGCAGCAATGTTACGATTGTTTAGTTTTTTTTCTTTTTTTTTCAGATCTTATAGGAATATAATACCTGTAAAACTGTGTCAGAATACTGTATGAGATTTTCTATACTTTCTACTGGCTGATCTTTTACAGGTGTACCATTTACTTCCAATATTCGATCTCCGATATGTAAAGACATGAGATCACTGGACATATTTAATCTGCAACAATTTATTTTAGTTATTACATATTTGTGATTTATTATCATTAAGATACACGCGGTAGTAAGTACATGCAATATTCTTATGAGCATTCAATTGTTTTATAAGAACACTACAGTACCAAGTATATTGCTAAATGAACATTTAGAGAGAGAATAAAACATTGAAAATAGTTCTTCGTCGTATTTAGTAATATTTTTAATAACTTTTCATTTTCTAACAGTAACACTCCTTGCATAAAGCAGTAAGATAGAGAAAAGTTTCTAATGATTATTGTTATGCCATTAATATTAGTAAAATTAGTTGTAATTACATATTTGGAAGAAACATTATATATACAGTATGAGATATAAATATATTAAAGCAAGCATTAACAACCCATAATAAGACATAAGATATTTTTTAAACTAATTATTGTATGCCTTAACAAAAAATTTTTTTTTTGTTTAATAACCTTTCAAAAAGGCAAGATTATTCAAAATACCTTAACAATTATTAATGTGTAACTGCAGCAAATTTTTATATACATGTGCATAAAATTATTAAGTACATGTATATCAGCCACACATATAAAATACACAACTAATATAGTATAGACTTTGAGCATAAAAACTGTAATTATATAAATTAATTTTAATTCACATTTGGTGCATGCTTATCTTACATTACAGACTTTACCACAGTGACAATCTCAATAGATAAACAATAAAATATCTTTGATTGGAACTTTACAATTTATATCTAATCATGCATCTAAAATGCGTAATCAATTTACTATACGTAGTGCATATTATTATTTGTTATGCTGTACCTATGATTAGAGAAGTGGCAGCATAGCCTAAACAGAACCTCCATCACAGAGGCCAGCAGCTTACTGATCTTTCCACGAACATTTCTCATTAACCTGCATTTTTGTTGAAAGTTATTAAGGGCTGCATATCTTTATAAGTCCTTAAATAACCATAGAATTGTCATGCATGGTTAATTATTACAAAAAAGCAGCAAGTTTTATATGTAACTATGTCAAATTAAATATGATGTGATATTTAATTTTACTTATTTACAATTATTTTTTCCCAAAATATACGAAATATATTGACTGATCGATCTAGTGTAATAACTTATGTACAATGGGTTTCATGCTGATAACAAAAATGTTTTTTATTTAATAGTATTTTGCAAATATCATAATATAGATAAACAACAACATTTATAAATTTATGAGCATAATTCAAAGAGAGTATGGCATATAAAACATTAAAAACATTTGATGATAACCAATGAAAATAAATATATATATAAAATACACTTACATATAATATAAAAATACTTAATATATAAAAATGAAGTAATATAGCAAATAAGATATTTTAACAAAAATAATTGATATAAGTCATAGATGAAGCATTGCAGGCTCATCTTAAGATAATGACATAGAAGATAAAAAATGACTGATACTAGAATTTTGAGATAATCACTTGTATACTTACGCAGAGATACGAAGTAATGCACCACAACTGCGAGGATTAGGAGCTGTATCTAACGTAAGTTTAATTTCTCTTTGCTTATCAGGATTGGTTGTACTTGGAGGTATTTCCACCAATCTAATGCTATGTGGTTTCCTAACAAATGGATGATTAGCTGTTCTGCTAAGCGGTTGCATTTGCCTTTTGTAGCAAACTCCACAGTAAAGTTTAGATCTTTCCACAAGCGCGTAACTCTCTCCATCTCCGATAAAAGCTCCACAGGAATTACAGGCAAAACATTCTGGATGAAATTTGTGATCACCAGCCAGCATAACCGGTCCAGTAATGATTTGGCCACAACCTTGACAGGCTTCTCCGTAAGCAGCCAGATAATCATCTTTACAGAAAAGTAAGCCATCTTTCTCAAAATACCAAGAGGAAAGACCAATATCGCATACGGAACATCTGCCAAAAATAAAACGTCAATGAGAGTTTATAATACGAACGCAACAAAATGAACTCACCGAAAACAATCTATATGCCATTCTTGACTCAACGCCTGTATAAACTCATCTTCGTCAATCGCATTAAGGCAACCAGCACATATTAATGTTCCACCACTGTCACCTCCTCCTGGATCTAAATATTATGGAAAAAAAATTACCAACTGCAATGCCATTTAAAATAATTTATACGCTAATTATATATCTCTTAGCCGATAACAAAACTCGTTATGCCATATTTATGTAACTTTGTGCTTACAATAAAAAAAAAAAAAAGAAGAAAAATAAATGTATAGAACCGTATAGAAAAATTGTTCATTAATATAACTTTCGATTAATCAACTTTCTTTGAGAAAAAAAAGATTGTAAAAAAATTTGTAGAAGAAAGTATATTTGAAATTGAATATGAGTCGTTACATGACTCATATTTAACATTAAATTACGAGCGATAAGTAATTAACCAGATGACAGTTCGTATCTACTTCGTATCTACTAATACGAAGACTCAATGCAATGAAACAGTCGTTACAGTGTAGATCTGAACGATTGGATTCAAAGAAAAGCGTTGATACAATACAATATTACAGGACAACGCATAAATAAAACTATAAATACTAAAGCGTGGGCCAGGAAAGCACAGAAGGACAGGACGCCCACGCGACATACAGATCATCGAGCATAGAGATACAATTGTTGATTAACTTGCTCCATACTATATATTTTTCTATCGCACCTTCACTTTCATTTCACATAGCTCAACTATTCTATTTCGCTTTGGTTAACAAAACGTTTCAACGAATTTTTTTTGAAGTAAAACCTACCATTTGTCGTAACTTCATCCATCACGGCATCTAGAATTGACACACTACTACTCCCACTCCAATATACAACCATAGAATATTTTCTTTATAGAATGTTTTCACTTTAAGGTTATCCGCCATCTTTCGTTCGTGCGTATGTGACTACAGCGACAGGTGTGGACAAAATATGAACTAAAAGCGCAATAGAGAAACACTGTCCTCGCTATGCGCTTATTGTATAAGATATAGTCCACTCCTGCATGCTAACAATCTATATATAAATAGGAAATATGTTACTATAATGATGAGCAAGTGCGATAAAAAATTTTCCGTGCGTTTCTCTAAGAAATTATTTTAAAAATCTATTGTACGCTGAACATCTCGAAAATCGCTTGAAAAAAAATCAGAGTACTAAAATCGCGTTCGAAACTAAAATAATTAATCTGGAATTATTGCAATTATTATATGGATTATATAAACTTAATAATGTAATAATAAAAATACATGAATTAGTTGCCCTCTTGAATCACAATTGTAAGGACCTTTTCGACATATAGCCTCTTCTTTGATTTTGCTTGCCCTAACCACGTTATAAAACATTCGATAATTATCGCTAAAAAACTAAAACAAAAAATCTAAAACGTGAACAAAAATTAACAAATCTAACACAAATCTAAAGCAATTCTAAAACAAAAAATCGAAAAAGTACAAAAAAAATTGCTGAAAATTTTGAGCTAAAAATTGATTAATTTATTCTGAATTCTATGGGTTATGATTCTACGAGTCTCTTTGTTTTTTTATCAATGACTCTACTCGACTTTTTTCAATCAAAAGCAATGACTTTATTGAGACTTTTCTTTTATCAATAAAATTCTTTATTTCGTTTATAAACGTAATGGAAAACCTTTCTACGCTCCTTCTTACAAGCGATTATTCTAATTATTAGAAAAAAAAAATTGTATAATCGCGAATGTCTTTTTGCTCACTTTTTATTAAAATTCATTAATATCTATTCTTTACTATTTCCGCGAGAAAAAAATATTCAAAACAAAACGCATTAAAATATTCAATATTTCAAATAATAATAATTAACGCGCTTGAACAAGAAGATTCTATCCTAATAAATATATCAAAAATTTATCAAAAAATAAGAAACCATTCACGAGTAAATCTCACGAGTAAAAAAAAAATTTACTCGTGGTCACTCAATGATTTTCTATTTATTAATTATAACCAATCATTCGTGCCGATTCGGACTTTTCGTCCTCGACATAATTGAATAATTGAATGAACTTAAAAATTCACTTACTACTTAAGAAGTTCTACGATGGCTCCAAAACACTGGATCACGATTTAAGTCGAAATTGAAGATGGATGATTCGTAGTTGGTTGAAAATCAGGTAGGACATCGAAATTGGTTGAGAAGCACTGACTCTAATTCGCGGTATTTATTTATTAACGAACGGTCACTGAATTTATTTCACGAAATTCTATTTTTTATAAAACAGTGTACGATTGTTAAAAAAGTAAAAAAAAAAAAAAACTTTGCGAACAAACACTGACTCTAACGACTACATTGCACGCAGTCCATGCTTAACACTTATCGTTTAAATCGCGAAACGCGAGAACGAACAAACACTGCTTCTACTTCGCGATATTTTTATTTTAACAATGGAAACACTCGATTACTTTATTGCTACACGTACGATTGCAATAAACTTCTGAAACAGAAAAATATAAACAAAATAATTTATATCACAGTTATAATAAAAAAACTATGTAAATTATTCTACAAGTACGTGATAAAGAAATGTATTTACTTTAAGTCTTCGTTGATACTCGTAAGAAATATATTTCTCAGAATTTCGATTGTTTACATTCGCCGGAATACAAGTCGTCACGTTGAGCACCAATACAAAATTTAAATCTAAAATAAAAATAATTGTATAGAAATAAATATAGGATAGAATAAATTGTATAGAATATTGAAAAAAATGTGTGATATAAAAAAATTTATGATATACTTACATTAATTCTTCTTTATTACTTGTGGAGAATGGATCCCAAGCGAGCTCCGATGTTCACTCTTCGAAATACAGATCAAGACTGATACAAAAATTGTTAAAGTCGATTAAAGGTTTGATTTGTTGACGTTACGCGTCGCTGTGGAACACCAATACAAAATTTAAGTCTGAAAGAAAATAAATAAATATTGTATTACGTTTAACACTTATTCCGAGCCGTGTAATATTTAATCGAATGAATTATTATTTCAATATTTTAGTTTATTTAACCACGCGTACTATTACATTGTTTAAATAAATAAAAAATTACGAAGTATTCATTTTAAGATGGTTACGTTTAAGAAAGAGAGAGCTTCGATGTTCACTCGTCGGAATACAAATTAAGACTGATACAGAAATTGTCAAAGTCAACGAAACGTTTGATTTTGTTGACGTCACGCGTCACCGAGGAGCGCCAATTTAAAATTGAAGTCTAAGAGAAAATAATTTTAAATTACCTTATATTTAACACGTATTTCGAGCCGTGTAATGTTTAATCGAATTAATTCTTGTTTAAATATTAGTTTATTTAACTACGCGTACTTTTATATTGTTTAAATAAATCCAAAATTACGAAAAGTATTAATTTTTAAATCGTCACGTTTAAAAAGAAAGAGCTTCGATGTTCACTTGTCGAAGTAAAATGGAGGACTAATCCGGTAACTGTCAAAGTCAATTACAGAATTATTTTTATGACTTTACACGTAACCAAAGCTGGCCAATTCAAAATTTAAGTCTAAGAGAAAATAATTTTAAATTACATTATTTTTAACACGTATCTCGAGCCGTGTAATGTTTAATCCAATTAATTCTTGTTTAAATATTAGTTTATTTAACTAGGCGTACTATTACGTTGTTTAAATAAATTAAAAATTACGAATATTAATTTTAAGATTGTCGCGTTTAGAAAAAGGCAGTTTCGATTTTCTTTCTTTTTCAAAGAAAATAAAGATTTTTCAAAAATTCAAAATAGCTGTGTCCTCGCTTAAACTTTATTCATTAAAATCGATCGAAACATTATGCTTGTACTCATTGTTGATGTAAACTATATAAAAGCAGTAAATGAACACAGCCTTAAGTATCAAATGCAACCACTCAGAAAGCTCAGTTCGAGACGATACTAGCGGAACTATCGTTGGCGAGGTTTAAACAAAATTCTGTTCTTGTGAGAAATTTTCGATTACTCTTCTATATAACGTAATTCCTTTGGTAACGTTTCCACATATTTGAGAGCGTTGGTTCATTTGTTTATACGTTTGTGTATGGTGTCAGTTAGATAATTGTTGATCACGAATAAATAAAATCTACAATTATTTACTGTCACTTACAAATTTTATCTTACGTGACATGTATATCTAACCATAATGTTTTTCATAAATTGATGATTATATTAGGATATTATGCAGTAAATATTAAGAATTTGGGATATATCCTTTTCAGAAAGTGTCTGAAAAATTTCTGAAATATTGTTATTAATACAATGGCTCTGCATAGTGTACCTCCAAAGAGAAAAGAGATTTATAAATATGAAGCTCCGTGGTCTTTATACAGTATGAACTGGTCCGTAAGACCCGACAAACGTTTCCGTTTGGCTCTTGGTAGTTTCGTAGAGGAGTATAATAACAAGGTACAAATTGTATCACTGGATGAAGAGACTTCTGAATTTATTGCTAAAAGTACTTTCGATCATCCTTACCCAACAACAAAGATTATGTGGATACCGGATAGTAAAGGTAATTTCATTGATATAATATGTTTGTATTATCAACTTGTTATATACATAACTTTTTTTCTAGGATTATTTCCTGATCTGTTAGCAACCTCTGGAGATTATTTGAGAGTATGGAGAGCCGTAGAACCAGAAACTCGTTTGGAATGTGTTTTAAATAATAATAAAAATTCAGACTTTTGTGCTCCATTAACTTCGTTCGATTGGAACGAAGTTGATCCAAATTTAATTGGTACTTCGAGCATAGATACGACTTGCACTATTTGGGGATTAGAAACGGGACAAGTTTTAGGCAGAGTAAACGTTGTTACTGGACACGTAAAAACACAATTAATAGCTCACGATAAAGAAGTATATGACATAGCATTCAGTCGTGCTGGTGGAGGACGCGATATGTTTGCTTCGGTTGGTGCAGATGGATCTGTAAGAATGTTTGACTTGAGACACTTGGAACACTCGACTATCATTTACGAAGATCCACAGCATACGCCGTTACTCAGACTCGCGTGGAATAAGCAAGATCCTAATTATCTTGCTACTATTGCTATGGATGCATGCGAAGTTATAATCTTAGATGTTCGTGTTCCATGCACGCCGGTCGCAAGATTGAATAATCACAGGTGTTTACTATATATTTTGCTGAATGTATATACGAGTTATACATTGCATATATTGTTCAATTTTCAATTTGCAGAGCAAGCGTTAATGGTATTGCTTGGGCACCACATTCTTCTTGTCATATCTGTACTGCGGCGGATGATCATCAAGCATTAATTTGGGATATACAACAAATGCCAAGAGCTATAGAAGATCCGATTCTTGCGTATACAGCAGCGGAAGGAGAAGTAAATCAAATTCAATGGGGCGCTACGCAACCCGATTGGATTGCAATTTGTTACAACAAAGCAGCAGAAATTCTTAGAGTATAAAAATATGACTTCGAGAGATCTTTTTATATTTGTTCAATTTTTAAATTACCGTTTCATTTTGAGTTTTCATCTTATCTTGCTGAACTGGATGGATAAATCTTCCATTTTCTTGCGATTTTTAGTCACATATATGTATATCTATGCATGGACATACGCTACATACAAAAAAAGAAACGTATGTGCATACATTATATATACGTAACTATATCGTACGAACATTGTATACATAGTATATTGTAAATATGTAGTGTAAGAATCTTTTTTTACAATACGTTAGACTCTTTAAAGAATCTTCAAATGTGTGACTGTCATTAATAATGTCCAGTCAAAATATCAATTGAACATTTTTACTTGTGCAATTAAGGTTTATTTAGTTGTACAATGCTGTATCTTGTTATTTATTGTATATATGTCTATATAGTCCAATGTACTTATCAATATTAATTAGCATTTGATGATAGGAAAAAGTATTTATCTATAGCAGTTTTTTTCGTCCTTCCAAGGAGAAAAATTCTTGTATATCGTTATATAAAATATGATTGCCATTATTTCGCAATATGTTTATAATATAATATATTATTAAGTTATTTAGCGCATTTTTTAAAATTAAGAATTCATAATAATTGACGAACCGTAGTTATTCGACTACTTTTAATATCGTATCGATAAAAAATTTAGCAATTTGACAATATTTTTAACGTATCATTGACTATCATTATTTTCTTCGCGAGCATCAATGTTTTAATTATTTGTGATTATTTAAAAGTATTTTATATAAAAGCGTAGTATTAATTTTAGATATAAGATTTTGATACTCTAGCAGATAAAACTAATATCTATGATTGTCACTAAAGAATTTTTTATATATACAATAATTCCAATTTCAATATAAAATCTCAGTAATCTTCGAATGTGTGCTCTCATTAATTACATCAATTATTAAAACTAGAAACATTAATCGAGTCATTAATTAAAACTTCTTGTAGACACATTTTATTGATTAACTTTGCAGATAGATGCATTAATTTTGTGAATAAATTTGTTATGTCGTAATATCATTGACGAATTTCTCAGTAGATAGTCAAATTTTATATTTTAAAAAAATAAAGTGACCACGTATAGGCGATAATATTAGAATAATGATAATAATGATTGTATCATTTAATTATAATTATACTCTTGGAATAATGATTGTATTATGATACAACTGATTTATGTACAAAAATGCCTTAATTTATATAATATCATTTTAGATCATATATCATATATACAGCATTGTATTTCACAGATAATAAGTATGAACGAATAATACAACATGATTATGTAATATTATTATTGTTTTTTTTCTTTTCTTTGACATCGACAAATATGCCACAAATAATAATAATAATAATAATAATAATAATAATAATAATAATAATAATAACAATAATAATTCGATAAATTTATTTTACATTTGTACATCTACTTCAATAAATAATATGAACTCTGATACAGAGTAAGCCTTTCACAGTCTAAAATTTGAGCAAATGACTGTGTATTAGTATTTTCAAAGTAACTATCTGAGGATTGTTTACATTAATAGATTCTTAATATTCTTTCATAGTATCCTTTTGAAAGCATATAATCCTTGTAATATATTCACAGTATATTAATGTTGATTTATATGTGAATTATACAAATCAATATCAAGTTGCATAACTAATACAACTTTTTTGTCAAAACAAACACTAAGAATTAGATTTGCATGTAGAACACACATTTACTATCTTAATCAATTTGAAATGTAGTATTTACGATGTATTTCAATCACTTCTTTCTTTTTTTTTTTTTATACACTCGTAAATATATACATCCATGTCACTCGTTGAATAATTTAGTAAATATTAAATAGCAAATTTTTAAGCAGATCATTTTCATAAATTAAACCTAAAGAAATGTGTTATATATTAGAATTAATTAATATTAATCTATCATTTCATACATCGTTAATGATATCCAATTGTGTATTCAAAATAGATTGCACTAATATTTTGTTAGAATTTGTTAGAAAATAAGAGAAGCAAAATTGTATGAAGTTTCTCATTACAATATGTTTGAGTTCACTGAGTTTTTATTCTACACAACGTTAGAATAAGCTCAGTTTTTTCCAGATATATTCTTTACTATCTTGAGTATCTATTATCGTCGATGAAGTATAAATGATACGTTAACAGGAGAAGACTAATTTTATTAAATACATATACTTTTTTACTAAATACGATTGTATCCTCAGATATAGAGTACAATGAGTTCCTCGAGGCTTCCTTCTGTTCACATCTTCATTATCGACAGAGAAGATCAAAAGTTTTTATTTGAAAAATATTTCCAAATTGTCTATTCAAATTCAAGTCAAGATTTCATCAATATCTCTTCCATTTAAACAATCCTAATCAATAATAAAAAACAAAAACTATGGAAGGAATTACCTTCTTATTTTTTAGCACCCAACAATAATTAATTAATTGATTAATTAATTAATTAATTAATAATTCAAACTTGTATATATTGGCTTATCAAAAATATTCTTCCAGCTGATGAACATTAAGCACTATTTTTCATGGAATACAATTTTTTTTTCTTTTATCGACTATGCAAAAATAGGAAAAGAAAAAGAGTAGAACCTTTTCTTATAAAACGCATAATTTGCTTGCAATATAATGAAGATGAAGAACCGTGCAAGCCATAGTAAGCATATTGCCCATCGCAATGGAAACGTGAACACGTCGAAATGCATTATGTATTTTGAGGTAGTGTGGGCAGTGCTTCAAAGGACCAGGATTGTGTCGGCCGATTTCATTACCTACACCTGCGGCTCGTTCTAAAGCATTTTTTTGAACGATCAGTTGCAGAAGTGGTGGTGTAAGATACAGACGTATTAATAGCTCCAAAAAAAACGCTCCTGACATTCCAATGACCTACAATTTATTTTCATATTATCAATATATGTTTGTGTATTTATATGTAATTTATTTTAAATAATATTTTTTAATTATAATATTATTCATATATTATAGAATAGTATTAATATATAATATAATTTATAGTACAACTATAATATAACTTTATACAAACCTGAATAGCTAATTCAGTATCCCATGTATATATCGGATGATGTTTTACAAATATAAGTAATGTGATCAAACTTAAGCAAGCATTGATAGTGAAATAACGAGGGAAAAGTACACGTTGTACTTCACCAAAGGTGTGTCTTGGAAGTGCAAAATATAAGGAAAGACCTACAAACAAATAAATAATATATTGGAGTGATATATTAAGGAACAAAAAATATTAAACTTAAGAAATAAATTGTTATATTACCTGAAACAAAAGTCATCCAAACTTGTGCACCAAAATGCATAACAAAAGAAGCGAGATAAATAAAAGATGTAATTCTTGAAGAATTAGTTACATAGATCTTGTCTCTGGATGGTACTAGAATTGATGTCACAAAGAGAACAGCTGCTATCATGATCATGTGTGCTGGTTGAGCCGTATAAAAAAGAATTCTAAAAATAGAAATAAATAATTGTTATTATAAATCATTATTTATGAAATTGTAATATAAGCAATTATAAAATAATCAATTGTATTAATTTCAATTTTATTATATCTATCAATATATTTGATATTTATTATATTCAAAAATATGGATTGAATTTCGAAATTTTTATTTTATTTTAATTTATTTATTTATTTACGATGCGCTACGTAAAAGTTTATTTAATAGTTTCATTTGTATTAATTTTAACTTTAGCAAACGATCGTAAAGTGTGGAGAATGTATACATCGAATTTATACATTGAAAGGATAACAAACCACAGCTTGTGCAGATTGCAAAGGCGAGAATATTTAGCATGGCCTGAATAAGTATGTCAACCAAACATCTATCCTTATTTGACAGAGAGATGATTATTTTTAAGTATGAAAATAAATGCAAACCGCAAGAACACACGGATATATATAAATTGTTACAAGAGAAAATTGTTTCTTTTTCAAATTCATTTCAATACTTTTTTTCAAATTTTGGCGCCACAATCGATATAAAAGAATCGATGCTCATCTCGAAATACAAATAGTTTTATTTCTGAAAATTATTTAAATACCAATTTTGGCGCCACAATCGAGATAAGAGAATCGATACTAATCTCTCGACATTTTCTTTTTATCAAATTTTTCAAACTTTTTACCTAACAAGATTAATTTATGATAAAACAGTTAATCTGTTTTATCATCTCGAATGTTACCATATATCTATCGCAATAACCACATCTTCCCGCGGTTGTTATCGTATATTAGAAATCGGTATATCGAAAGAGACAACTACGAATAAACGAATCGATATCTATACGATTTTACCTGTGGAAAAAAAAAATCATTCCAATTATTTGTGTTCATATAAATTATTTTTTCTTGATTTGAAAAAATATTTTTGGTTCTTTATTGTTTCTTATTTCTTTCCTCTTCTTTTTTAAATAATTATAAATTCATAACCTTTTAATACTTTTAATTTTTTACAAACGAGAAATATATATATTTAAGAGAGAAAAAAAAACGTTCGAAATAACTTTTGTACAGCAGCTTAAAAAATATTATATATACGTGCACAAACTTATTTTTATTTTTGTCCACAGGAGACGCGTAAGAAAGTGTTGAAATTATTTTTTTTCGGCTCGTTACTCTTTAAACGATATTTAACTACGTTTGTGCGAACTTTGCTCGAATGACAGCCACCGTAATGCGTAGGTATCTTTTTGTGTATGTCTGTATATGTGTATCATTCAAATAAATGTGTGTATAAGCGTAACGGATTTTATTCACGGATTTTGCTTGTTGGAACTAGGCCAATTCATGTTTCTTCAATGATGCGTAAAAATGTTCTATGATTACGTAATTTATTCTCTTTCTAATCATTATTATATTTCAACACATATATATTTTTGAAATAATAAATATATAAGTGGTCCTCACATGCATTTAGAAATTTGTTAACCTCTTCAAAAAAAAATTTAATTAATTTGTGAAATAAAAATAAGAAAAGAAAAGAACAAATATCTATAAATAAATAATGTTCACTTTATAATCACTGTAACTTAAAAAAGTGTTTATTTAATCTTCTTGAAAAATTCTTTTTGTCGTTAAAATTTCGACTCGATTAACCTCGAATTTCATTTCCTGCTTAAATGTCCGATAATTGGGCAAAACTGTCGAGTGACGTAATGATAAGGGAAATAGACGCAATATATATATGTATGACGATAAGGGAAATAAACGTAATATATATATATATATTATCTAACAGATTTATTTTTCGGATACATACAACATATCCATACATGAGTATCATGTAACATATGATATGTTATATGTATATCTTTCTATATAAAGCAAATGCCTTGACTATGGTAAAGTATATGAGTGTTATGTATGATATATGTACATATATATATATATATATATATATATATATATATATATATATATAATTAGACATATAATAGAGTATTTAATATGTATATAAAAGATTTTTTTTACTTAGTTTACTTTAGTTTTATTTCATTCATAATCTAGATTAACCTCATTTAAGGTTAAATACTCTAATCAAACGTCTTTTATATCTAATAAATATTACATAATAAACATTACAAATAAATGATAAATATATGTATATACGGACAATTTTCTCACACAGAAAAATATGAACAAATGATTTATAATGACGTTAAAATATTCCACCTGTTGATAACATTCTTTTTTACTTATCATATAATAAACGTGCTGACAATATGCAATTTTTCTTCTGATATGTTAGTAGAGGTGAAGAGATAGAGAGATATAAAAATCGTCACGAAAGAAATAATAACATCAAAAAAAAATCATGAATCATACTTCGCTTTAACGAAATATTTCTCACATACAACATACATACATATGCACACACACAAAATATACGTGATCCTTGATGAAAAATCTAAGTTTTTACAATCGGAATGATTTTAATTCTTTTTCTCTGATAAAAGAAAGAAGCAAAAATATCAAATCTTAAAGAGTCAAATCATTATTTGAGTTTCAATTTGTTGATCTCGTCTCTTGTTCAATAATACGAATTTGATAAGACACTGTGTATATATGTGTATAACCTATAAAGTGTATGAGAAAAATGAATGTGAAAAGAGAGTGAGAGAGAGAGAGATAGAGAGAGAGAGAGAGAGAGAGAGAGAGAGAGAGAGAGAGAGATACAATCTAACACCTATGTATGTAAATAACCTATAAAGTGTATAAGAAAACAAAGAGAGAAAGAAAGAAAGAGAGGTGGAAAAGAGAGACAATCTAACACCTATATATGTAAATACCTATAAGTATATAAGAAAACAAAGAGAGAGATAGAGGGAGAGAGAGAACCTACATCTACATGTGAGAAAGACAGAGAGAGAGAGAGATAGAGAAAGAGAGTGGACCTTGGCTCGAAATTTAAAAATCATTCATCAGATATCCTACGTATTTTACTGAGCTACGTAGGTAGGTCGTAATCATATAATAGAGAATCGTCAATTCCCTTACATCCGTTATTTACGGAACGTGAACGAAGGACAGGAAAAAAAAGATAATGACTTTTACATACCAGACAAGCTTAAGAATTTCATTCTGAAAGATTGCAGAAAACTTGATTAGAAAAAGTCGATGTAATAATCACTTGCTTCTAATTGAAAATATAATTAGAAAGTATTAATTAAGTAGAGAATGCATTGGTGATTCAGTGATTCTCAGTCCTTTTCCTTCCTTCCTTCCTTCCTTCCTTCCTTCTTTCCTATTGGTCGTTGCGTATATATGTTTTAATATTAAAATTTTTATCGAAAAAATTATCACAAATCTTTCCGAATATATATTATTTTCTTCAATCTTTATTCAAATATTAATGTTAGATATTATATTAAGTAGAAAATATGTTCGGGTTCAGTGTTTCTCAGTCTTTTTAAATCAAACCAAATCGAGTCTTTTTATTGGTTAATACGCATATTAATATAAATTTTAATATTCAAATTTCAATGGAAAAAATGATTACAAATCTTTCCGATCACAGATGACTTTTCTTTTATTTAAACATTAACACAATGATTAAAAACGTATAAGTAAATAAAAAATTCGTTTAGATCAGTGCTTCTCAACCTTTTCGGAAATCAAATGAAATCGAAGCTTCTCATTGGTCAGATTACACTGCATATGCACGGTCACCTTGCATATTTTCTTTCGCTTTAATATTCAAATTTTAGTAAAAAAAAAAGAGAAAAAAAAATTATACCATAGTAAATTCTCTAAACGAATAGTCGATTATGCGTTTTTATTTCTTTCTCACTTAATTTCTTTTTTTTTTTTTTCACTAGATCATCAAGATAAAGTTTCTCACGTTATTGCATCGTATCGATTTGAAAAAAAAATAAAGGCGGGTTAATGAGAATCGAATATCATTCCTATATACATATATATGTATGTGTGTATATATACATATATATATGCATATAATTCGAATATATATATATTATATATCGAGTTATCAAGAGCAACGGGGAAACGTGCAAGACGACACGCAACCCATCGTTTAGATTGCACACACCCACACACGGATATACACTTGCAATCTTGATTTAAGCATCGATCAAACGTCTAGCATGTGTATATATATATGTGTGTATGTGCATACGCTTTGAATACGTGAGAGCGCTATGTCATACACACATAACACACGTGTGTTCACGCGCGAGCGCGTAGTGATACACTATGTTACAGTGTGAAGAAGAAGAGACATGGAGGACACGAAGAGATTGCTTGGAATGAACTAAATGCTTTGCTACTATTCGTATTTCTCGTCTCATATTTATTTCCTCGTTCTTTAAATTCTAATCATTTCGTAGGTGGCCCAGTAAAAAAAAGAAAAAGGAAAATAAATGAAAAAAAAAGTATCCATCAAAAATTGTAAAGAAAAAAAATTATTATGACAATAAATGTCGATGGAAAAAAAACACACACACACACACACAAAAAAGAAAAACAATAATTTTGTTCTATCAAGAATTATAAAAAAAAAAAAAAATACGAGAAATAAATAAATAATGACTCATATGAAAGAACGATTGTAAAGTAAATACTATCGTTACGTATTCATTCATAAAAGGATTATTAACCTCCGTTCATTCGTATTCCAAGAGTTGTGTGAAATGTAAATGTACATTCCCGTTTTTCCTTTTTTTTTTTCTTTATTTCTTTTTCTTTTCTTTTATTTGCACAGAAGTTCAAGAAACGCTTCGGATCCAAGTATCATTATAAAAATGTATCGATAATAATAATCAAAGTAAGCAATTAATTGTAGACAGGATAAATACATTGAAGTGAATGGCACATTGTCAATCATCAGTATGATTTATTTACCGACTGATACTTTCCTTTTTTGCGCGGGAAAATTTTATTATTTAAAGTTGATGGAACAAAATTGTTCACGATAATAAAACGAAAAACAAACATTTTTCCTAGCCAATGTAATAGAAAATTGCTTAATTTTGAAAAATTACATTATAAAGTAGAGAATGATGAATGACGAATGATGTCATTGAAAAAGAATACTTTTTCTTGTTTATAGTTAAAAATTCTCCTATGAATTTTTACGCCCACAAGAATGCAAGGTGACCTATCCATCAGGCGAGCATTAAACTTACTTTCTACTAATGATTTCGGCAACGAGAGTACTGCCATTTTGTTTTCTTTGTTAAAATTAAAGATTAAAAATAACATAAAACTACCTTCGTAAGTTAATAAATGATACTTTATAAAGATAGAAAAAAAAAGAAAACAAGAAAAAATGCAAAAAAAAAAAGAATAAAAAAAAAACAATAAAAAGAGAAAAAAGAAACGATTCCTTTTAATATAATATTGACATCGAACATCATTGCGATCGTTGTTACTCACTTACGAAATCACGATAATAATAATAATAACAATAACAATAATAATAATCGATATAACGCAAGAACGCACATATACAATAATACTTACTTAAAAATTTGACTTCTTTGTACAGCCTCGTAATATCTGGACAGGACATTTATGAATACGCTGTATTTGATGGTACTAGCAGTAAGGATATCGTCGGCTAAATCAGATGCAAAAAATTGATCGACTCTACGACGTTCTTGAATAACTTGAAGTTCTCTAGCAATCATCTCATCATGAATCTTCATATATTTTTCTTTAGCCTTTTGAAGTTTATTGTTATTTTGTCGTTGAGTATTATTTTCTTCTTGTCGAATTTCCATTGGATTGATTGTTTCGTTACCGGCCAATGTACGGACGCACATTTTTCTTTCTTTCTTTTTCTTTTTCTTTTTCTTTTTCTTTCTTCTTTCGTAAACGACGACGACGATGACGACGACGACGACGACGAGGACGAGGACGAGGACGTTACACGATGTGAAAATTTTCGAACGTATAATTATTGTATTTAATAACGTTTGATCAATGACAAACACTTCTCGAAAAATATATCAAAGCACGCATATGTTGTCTATCGTTCTTTCGTTGATATACCGAATCTACCGAATAACCTCTCCTCTCATCCCGGTTTACCGCTGCAGAGTGCGCTGCTCTGCCACTCGCGCTCCACTTTTTATCTCTCCCCACCACTTCGCACAATTCGTAGAACCAATCAGAACGCTCGAATGAATCGAGAGGGATGAGCCGCCGTTCGATGAACCGTCCATCAACCGTCTTCTCAGTCTACTCTTTCCTTTTCACACGCGAGGGATGACTTAGGTAATTTCCATGCTTTTCTTTTTCTTTTCTTTTTTTTTCTTCTCTTTCCGTACATTTTTACTTACGAAATCTTGATTCATCTTGATCGTATAAAAACAAATCCACATAACGTTATCTTTTTCAAATGCAATATTCAACAGATAAATCGACAAATCATTTCTTTTTTACTTCCTTTCTGTTCTTTTTCTTTTTCTTTCGTTTTTCATTCTGGAAATGTTTTTATTTATATGAATGCACATAATTTCGGCGTGGTGGTCATTCGCATATTATCTATACTTTATCACGAATTCGAACGATTTTTCATATATATATTTGTAACTATGTATGTATCTATATATGTGTGTATATGTGTGTATATATATATATGTGTGTATCTGCACATATCCGGCGAACATATTTAGCACGAGTAGGAGTTAACGTACCTTTCCGAGTGTCTCTTCTAATTTTACTCTAGTTTATTAACCGAGAGACAACGTTAGACGATACATTGTTACTACTGTTACGATTAACCTCATTACACGTACGTTAGGTTATATTTTGTCTCATTTTATAATTGACTTTTTTAGGGTGCCAGTTTTGGCGGGAACTTTTAACCGACCGGTTTCTCTCCTTCGAAAGATACGATCCTGTCCTGCCAGCGGGGATTTATTAATGCATTCAAAAGAGAAAAAAAATTAAAAGGGAAGATATTCCATACACGTTTGTTTCACTCGCGAAGCACGTTCTACCAAATAGTAAAAAAAGAAAAAAAATACAAATGGAATACGTATGTTTTTCTAAGAAAATTATTGACGAATCTTTTTATAATTTTCGTAAGTTTCTTTATCGACGGTGTTCTAACCACGTGAATAATAATTTAATTGTTATTAAAAAAATAAATTTTTTTTCTTTTTTTTGTAATGAAGTATCTCATAAGAAAAATAAATTTCTTTACCGACAGGGTTCTACTACGTGAATCAATCTAATCGTTAAAAAAAAATTACGATTCATTTATATATATATATATATATATATATATATATATATATATATATATATACATACATACATGTACATGCATAATTGTTACATCACAGCAAAAATTTATTGCAAATTTTAATAAATATACATGTTAGAATATATATGTCAGAAAAATGTTTCTTTTTTGCTTTTTCTTTTCTTTTTTTTTCCAAAGAAAATCATCTCAAACTTATTGTGTTTAGATTAATAAAAGTAAAAGAAAAAATTCTGTGGTCAACAAACTTCTGATAGAAAAAATTATATGGGAGAAATAACGTTTCATAAGAAAACAAATAGAAAAAAGACAGAGAGAGATAAAAAAAAGCTTAGGCGAAAATACGTAGTCCTCTTCTTGGAACAGCATGTGCACACAATTGTACGAAAATGTGTAAGTACTGCATCATCATCGGCTCGATATCCGATGCCTCGTATATATACAGGACCTATACTTGTACGTCCATAGTATATACAGAAATACATGTCAATTTATATATATATGTATGTATATATATATGTATATATATGTATATACACACATATATATGTATGTATGTATATATATAATGAAATACATGTACTGTCCAAATATGTTGTGTGTCTCGAGTTAAAAGCGGTCGTCTTACAAGTGTAAAGGCTATCTACGTGATCCTTTGCAATGAAAGAAGTTACATTCCTTGACGCTTCGTGGAATGTAGCCGAGCATTTCTCTTAATCTTGTTCTTACGAGAGAACTACACAACTACTTTCGTAATAATATTAATGATTAATATCTAACTCGTATATGATGATTCACGAAACTACCCAAAACTCTTTATCACATGATTTCTAATCACATTTTAGTTTCATTCTATTTATATTATTGTCCTTTTTTTAATAATAAACTAATCGCAATTATTTATCACATTTATTTTCTTATGTCATGCTTATCATTTCTCTCTAATCGTATTTTAATTCTATTAACAATTTCTGTGATAATTTTGAACACTATCTGTTTTTTCACTAATCTTTAGTTTTATGTATGTATATAAGTGATATGTCAGATACGAGTTATATATATATATATATGTATATATATTTATATAGGACGAATGTAGAAAAGATTAGAGAAAATAGGGTGCGTGACTGATGTCAGGTATGTAGGGTGCGTAACAAATTTCGAAACATAGACCATAGAAAAAGTTGCGTGACAAAAGTCAGGAAATCGACGAATAGTTACGAATACGTTGTCGACGTTTTCATTTATTCGCGTTTTTTGTTTTTACGATATCTTTTACAATTAAAAAAAATTTACTTGAGTAAACAAATAGAAACAATTGTATTGATTACATTATTAAACAAAAAAGTACATATAAATGAAAACTTTGAAGCCAGTTTCATAGTTATCAATAGCTCATTAATTGAATTCTCTCTCTCTCTCTCTCTCTCTCTCTCATTATCGTATGTAATTATTATTTTCATTAGAAAATGCTATCTCATATAATTATTCAATGTTACTTTGTTGTTTGATAACTCATTCTAACATCACTCTATGTATTATGAATTTAAAATAAACAGCAATGCTGTTTCAGGCGAAAGTGCAGCTCAGCAACAGCCTTGTTGCTGATAATAAATTTGCTTGGAGAGACTTACAAAGTAGGTCGAGCAATAAAAAGATTTTAATCGAGAGTCGATTATTAATTGCTCTTGGATATATTTTTGTATCATATCGAGATACACACGGCGATATATTAATGTTTTCGGAAAAAAATGCATGTCGGAAAATTTATTGCAATGTTTATACAGAACATGCATTCACATACATTTTTTAAGCATGAATTCTTATTACATTAGAGCATGAAATCACATACATTTTTTTTTTTTATCACAACTACATCGTTTTAAATTGTAGCGACGATAATGAAAAAATAACGTATACAAATAAACTATGAATAGTATGATCACCCATGTGCTTAGCTATAGGTGATCTGTGAAATATAAAAATTAATGGTGTAAACTCTCTTAGCTTTGATCCATCGCGTTAGTTTCATTCACGTTATTGCCGGTACAGTCTTTCTGAATGATTTCAAATAATGGTTGTAATTCTGGTGTCGTCTTGATTTGCGATACGAATTCACTTAACGATGGATTTTTGTCTGAAAACAAAATTGTTGTCTTATACAATTACATTACATAAATTATTTCTTTGTTTTGACATGATATGATCATACTTATATATATATATTGTTTTTTTTGTAATTGTGCATACCGGCATCTGGTATAGTAAGTAACGCAGCAACAGCTCTAAGTGCAGAACGTTTCAATTCATCTTGTTTTTCATACTCTTGCTTAACCGAATTAGCTTTAACCTTCATAGTACAGGTACTCTTTAATGGTTCCACTAATCTTTCCAACCCTACAAATAAAAAAATGATAGAATTTTTACTCAGATTGCTTCTAAATTGCATGTAAAAACTTACTCTGCAAAACTGCTGTTGGACATAACTGTGCTAACCGAGCAGTCATCAGATAAGTTAACATCTTTATGTCATAATGATCTCTAAGACCATTTTCAACATGATTTAAGAATTCGAAGACATCTAATCGATCGAGACAGGAGTCTAATAATGTGTACATGCATTCAAATGCTGCTTTCCTTAAATCCAAACCATCATCTACTGTATGTTTGAACGGACCCATTTCTACTTCTCTGATCAGTTCTTTCTGTATATAAAAAAGGAAATTATAATGATCGTTTATCGATGTTAATCGATTGAAAAAATATATATATATATATTTTTACTATACCTTTATTTTGGTTTCAGTGTAAAGATGTGGCAGCACAGAATCCAATAAATCTCTGATCAACATAGGCTTGTTGTGTGCTGCTGAATTGAAAGCAACTAATGCTACCCTTCGAACATTCAAATCAGGATCTTCCAAAGCAACCAAAAAGTTTTCCATACATTGTTTCAGCATAGAATCGATTGGTTGAGGCTTTAAAAATACACACTTAATTATATGGAATATTTAACAATTCGGTAACAATAAAAATGATAAATAACATTTTTACCTGATCTGAGATAGTGAACTTAACAGCTGTGACTGTTGTAGTTCTCATAAGTGCGGAAGGTGATTTTAAAGACTCTTGTAACGTCGGTAATAATCTAGCTGGATCGATTAAAGTGAGCTTTCCAAGGCATTCTGCGACAACATTCCGAGTTCCTTCTTCCGTACATTCACAATGTCTGTATAAAAGCATCCATATGGATGGTACAAAATTTTGTAAATGCGATACACCAGAAGGACTTGCAGATTGACATGCAATAATCTGAAAAAAAAAAAGAAAAAAAAATTAATTAATAACATCCGGTGAAGACATTATCTACTATATTTAAACGTAATCAGCATACCTCTTTTAAAGAATGTAGAAGAAGATACTGACGTTTCGGTTGTGCTTCTATTTCTTTTAGCACAAACGGTAAATATTCAGGAAGATTACCAACCGCTATGTTCCCTAAAGTATAGCTAGCTGCCGATTTGACTTCTTCCGAGTGAGACGAAAAAGAGTTTAAGATAATGTGTTTCAATGAATTGATTCCACTTAAGTCTCTATAAAAAAATGTACAAACACATAATGAACTAGTATTTCTTTAAGTAATTAAAAATTTCCTTCTCATTCTGACTTACACATGTTTACCGATCTCTCCAATAACCAACAATGCAAAAATGTGTTGTGCATCGCTTTGTGGATTTTGAACATCCTTTAAAAATTGTTCGACTACGGCTTGAGCTTCTTGTTGACACGTGATTGTCAAAGCAGCAGCACATTTAGCCAATGAATGATAAGCTTGTTTGTGTAGCACTGATTGATTAACTGGTGCTACTAACATCGAAAGTAATTCACGATAACCAAGACCTGGTATATCGGCTTGAACCAATGCTTGGAAAAACTCAAGCATAGAACTTAATGCAACACCTGGTAACAGTCAATTCTTTATAAGAAGATGATTTAATGAATTAAATGTGTATAATGCTTACCTTGAAGAAGCGGTGATTTTACTAGCACTAATATCTCTGGTAGAATATTATCTGAAACTCTTGTCAATGAGCCCGGATGTAATTTCGCGATTGTAGTGAGTAAATTAAGTGTTAGTTGTGCAATATGTAAGTCAGTTTCATTTAACAGAGCAGGTAATTCCGTTGTGACCTAGGAATAAAAAAAAAAAAAAAGAGATATTAATTTTTACTAAATAATATAAGAAGAGGATATTTTTATCTACTTAATGTATAATTACCGTGTCTAACAGATCAAAGTGTAGAGCAGAACTGTAATTGCGTACTAATGTATCCAAAAGTGGTAGAGAACATAATTTTAAAGCTCTCTGATTTTTTCTTAAGAAGGATCCAAGAATTGGGATTGCCTCTTCCTGTAAAAAATGTACGTATTTAATAACTTGTCATAACTTATGAAAAAAGTTATAAAACACATACCATAATTGGTTTTAAATCCACTCTTAAAGGTGAAGCAGCTATACAAGTTAATGCCTTAACAGTCGTGAGGCGTGTAATTTCATTATGTAGTCTATCCAAAAATATAGGAAGGCATACATGCAATTCATTTGATAATGTATCACCAAAATGTGCAAGAATTTGTCCCATACAAGCGATCGCTCTTTCTTTAACTTCTTGATCTATGTCTGCTGTTCGTAACCTCATTAATGTACAGTGATAAATGTCGGCAGACAATGGAGTAAAATTGTAATAACATTGTTTACCTGATAGAAAGAAAAAAATGTCATTAACTTGGTCATAAGAATTTTAATTCTCTAAACGATTACTTACCATGAGGCCTAATAACTTGTACAAGCTGTTGTAACACTAATAGTGCTTCTGCCGTGATTTTATAAAATGGATCTCCTACCGCCGATATAATCGGAGGAGCCAAAACAGTCATGTGAGCATGGAATGCTTCAGGTTGATGAGTTACCAAAAGTGTATGTACAAAGGCTAGCGTATCAATTTTCATGTTAGAAGAAGAATTTTTTTCTCCTAAAGAATATTGTATGCCTGGTATTAATGCAGGTATATGATTCGTTAGAGCACCAGGTAATACAAGAACTAATTCTTTGAGCAAAGAAAAACAATCTTGTCGAGTTTTTATGCTTTTTTCTTTCATCTGACGATGTACAGCTTTGACGATTAAAGGTACTTGTTGTTGCAACAAGGATATAGGACTACCATCATCATCTTCCATCGCGTCTGGATCAAGTGGCACACCAGTTGCCGGTCTTGTTTGTCTTAATAAAGCAACATAAGCATGGAAAATGTCTGACTTCACATTTTCCTCCCTTTCTGTAATCATCAAAGAATATTATTCAAGCTTTTTCAGAAATGTATAAATATTTATTGACTTTTAATATGTAGTTTATTGCTTTCAAAATGTTTACCTTTGAATCTAGAAATTAATGCTGGGGATACAACTTTATAAAGTTCAGGCAGGAGTTCTCTTCTACTAGATACTACCGCTTCCAAACATTTTGCAGCTGCTCTACGTACTTTCCAACTCATGTCATCGTCATCTGAATATTCATCTTCTGCATCATCTTCTCCATCTTCTTCTACTTCCATAACAACTCCTTCCCCATCAGAGAGATCGTTCATATCATCATCATAATTGTAGTTTGGATCATATGTAATGTATACTAAACAAATTTTTATGATCTAAAACGAAATTAATATGAAATTTTTTAATGTAAAAAAAAAAAATGATAAAAAAAAAATGATAAAAGAAAATGATTAAAAAAAAAATGATAAAAAAAAATTTTCATTTTGTCTTAAATACCTGATTAATATGTGGTGTTATTTCTTTAGGACATCTATATACAAAAGCTTCAAAAGCCTGTAAACAATATTCTCTAAGTTCATCATCGTCCTCGTTACTGTATCCTACTATCAATGGCATAACTCGTTCTATTTGTTCACCGAACCTATGTCCCGCTTGACGACTATGATAAACAAAATTCACAAGTATCATAAAAAATATTTTTTCTTACTTTTTAAAAAGAAATGAATAGAAGCTTTTTGTTTTTTGTTTTTTTTTTTACCAAATCGATGCAATGCACTGTATATATGTCCTGATAACATTACTGGCCGTTTGTGTTGAAAGTCCTTCTAGTAAATGGTCCAAGAGTTTATTGTATAAATAATTATTGCTTGATGTTAAGAGATGACTCAATGCTACTATGGTACGTTTACGAACTGCTTGACGTTGGGAAGAAAGTTGTGGTAGTAATGCAGTTAAAATAGTTGAGTGAAATGTCACTAGTAAAGCTCCAAATCGGGAAAGCAAATCAGCAACAATATCAAGAGCCTCCAGTTGAACAGACACATCTTCTTGCTAAAGTAAAACTTAAGGTATAGTATAAATGTTTTTTTTTTTTTTTTTTTTAAATATAATAAATATGAAATAATACATACTTTCTCAATAGCACTACTTAATCTTCCTGTAATGCGCTTACATACATTAGCAACAAGTGCACTGGATCCTAACGGAAGTTCAGAAATAACAGTCTTCAATCCAATACTGGAAATATCCCTTAGTTGTTCTTTATCAGATACCATATTACTACATAAAGCATCCACAATAATTTCTACTTGGTATTCTTTTACTTTATTGACTAGTGGACCTAAACTAAAATTTTTAATACCTTTGTAATACCACGATTCATACAAATATATCATGAAAAAATAGAGAAGTTATTAATATAATAATATACCATTTCACAGCAAGATTCTGTACTTCTCCATTTTTGTCTTCTAATAATTTAAGTAACATCTTTACGACCTTACGTTCAGAATCATCATCCAATTTGATACTATCCTTTTGTAATTCGCTCATCAAATCATTTGTTGCCATAAATCTAAAATCTTTATCACTGGACGTCATCTATAAAATATTTATGAATTACTGATAATAAAAAAGAATTAACAATACATTAAAATAAAAATAACAAGATTTTTATAAACCAAATAATATACAAAATATTTTAATAAAAAAATATAATCCGATAAGATTAGTGAATGAAAATAAATCTAATCTCATTTAAATCAATAGGATTCGTTTGGAAAGTGCTAAAAACAAAGTGAGGTTAACTTGTGAACGAAGTCAACAATAAACACAATTTTTCAAGAACAATTTGCAAAGAAATCAAATTTTTAATGTTAAATTTATTTAAATAAATGTACATTACCTTTTCCAATAAATTTGCTATTTGATAAGATACGCTGGCCATGATTGCAAAATTGTCTTCACAGCCGGTTGAATTGTCGTTGTGATTTCTTTTAAAATGAAACGAAAAGAAAAGAAAATGATGTATGTATATATGTGTATATATATATATATCTATATATATATATATATATGATATATACACACATATATACAGATATATATTACGTTTACGTCGACACGATAATAAATTTTTTTTACTTTACTTTTTTTTTTTTCTTTGTTTATCCGAGATATTACATCCACTTTTGGAGAGATTAATTTTGTATCAAACTACAGAAACAGTACCATCATCTCAAGTGGTGCGAATTAACTCTGTGAATACGGTAATAAAATTTTTCTTATATATTTCTCGTGTTCCTAAACTTATTTCAAATGTATTAACAATCTATACGAGACTACACGTTGAGAATTGAAATTGAATTGAATGGTGTTGCTTTTAATTTTTGGTCACTTATACACATTTAGACGTGCATGATATCTACGTGAAAACTGCATTCCCCCAGCTTACGAGTATCATTATTGGTAAAATACTGGGGAAAATGTGTCCTCCTTTATATCGTATAGCTCGTTTGTCTATGAATAAAACTTCTAACACAGAAAGTACACTAGTATTATTTGTCAACATCCTAGATTTTCATCTTCATGAAACGAATAATCGAATATCTAATAAAAATGTAACGTAGATAATAAAAATAAGATAAATAAATAAATAAATAAATAAAATGTTGAGAGTATTTTTATTAAAGCATCAAAAATTGTTCATGATCACACAAATATTAATATTTAATCACATAAATTAAAAGCTTACACATATTTTGAGTATTATTAAGGTAAAATATACTTATTATAAAATTAAATTAATCAGTTATTTTCCTTTTTTTTTCCATTGTTTAAATCCCAATTTTTTGTTGAAGACTCGGAATATTTTAATTGAATCTGAAATAGACAAACGAATTGTGATAAAATTCTTTTCGTATTATTTAAAAACTGTACTCAAATTCTTTAATTTTGATCATTATCAATCTCAATGGAAGTATCATTTGTATTATTTTCCTCATTCTCAGTATTCTGTAAAAATAATTATTATTTATATTAAAAATATCTATATCTGTATATACGTATATATATATTTATTTTATATTTACTTTTGATGAGGATGAAACATCATTTTCTTTAGTTACGTTTTGATTCATAAAATTTGTAATTGGTTTTTGCCATTCTGGAGTTTCTCTTGGATGATAAGGATTTCCACCAGAATAACTTTTTCCTAATAATAAAATAATATTATAATAGAAATAATATTTTTGAAATAATGTGAAATTCAAATACTCGGCAATTATTTATTACCTCTATTCCCTGATTTTTTTGCTGTTGTACTAGCAATTTTATGAGGTGCTTTAGCTCCCATAGCTTAAAATGTAAAATAAACAAATGAAATAATATGATCACGTTAGCATAATTTCTTGATTAACAATTAACAACGTTTATTACTTTGTAGTATAAGCCAAGCAATGCATAAAAGTTAAATAAAGGATTACTATTTGTCATTATTTATTATGGAAAAAAATTTTTACCTTTTGTAGGTACACGATCTGCTTTTGTTCGAACCATATTTAAAATAATATATTTAAATTTGATAAAACCTTTCTTCGACAGTTCTTTGTTTAAATCGAAAGAAGCTTTGCGTACGCTGCAGAATCGAACAATAGAATATTTGAAATTGTATGAATACAGTGGTGCCAACCTTAAAGGTAACATTAGAAGTACAAAAAATTCTGAACTGTTTGGAGAAGTTAGATTTTTGAAAATTTCTAGTAACAGAAAAATAGCTATAATGGTAGTACATTTCCCGCGCAAATGACAACTGTCATGGCGCCTTTCTTACATCTACACGATCATTGGTCGGTTATAACATATATATGGTGTGTTATACCGGTTTCAAGAGTAAAACGTCGTCACGTTTAAGAGCATGTTTATCAGATAAAAATAAAAGTGTTTATTAAAAAGAAGTTAAATTAGTGAACTTAGAGAATGCCAGAACGTAATAGAAAGAATTACCCAGGATTATTGATAGGGCGAATGTTCATAGCTATTACATTGAACATCATATTACAAATCTTTCTTTTGAGTTTTTTGATTTTAATTACAAATACAAACACAAATGTTAAATTATGGCTACAGAATACATGGGAAACTATAATTTCCTTAAAATTGCGAATACATTTCTTTGTATTTGTGTCATTTCTACAAGGAATTATTTATTGCAATAATTATTTACATCGACAGCCGTACTTAAAGAACAGATTCTTAAAACTTCAACATATTTTCACCGGCCAAAACTTATTAAGAGGAATGCTTTGTATCTTAATGGGCTGTAATTTAGTATGGTTACACTTGTCATTGAAGAAAGGCAATCATAATTTATTGATTGATAATTGTGATACACTGTATGGATCATGCCTAATAGAAGAACATTATTTTTTATTACTTGGTGGAATGTGGACTGGATTCTACTTCTTCCTGACTACAAGTTTATCTAATCAACGATATTTCCAATTTTCTATAATACCACTGACTAAATTCTCTAAATTTAGAAAAGGAATTTATTCCATGCTATCCAAAATAACATCCATTTCATTATGGCCTGTTATTTATTTTATAATCGGATATTATTTACTGGGATCCTATATGCGTGACTTCGTACTGTCCATCACATCTGCACAAATAGAAACAAAGCCATTAGATAACTTTCCAGGATTGCTAAATGTATCTCTAGCAATGTATTTATGGCTATATCAATCTACTTTGATATTTACAAGTAACACTACAATTTTGTTATTAGAAGTATTTCTAACAGAATGGACACCTTTAGAAATTCAGCCAAATAATGTCTTTGATAGTCATATCTCAACGATAACATTAACCGATGTTTTATCCATGGATAATATACCAATGTTACAACATTTGGGATACTTGGATCTTGTTACTTTGGCTGAAAAACAAGAAACGAGAAGAAGAATATTATTTACATTGAGTCAACCTGGTGGTCATCCTTATAATTGGAATTGTATTATTGAAAAATCCTTGAACTTTATAAACAAATTTTCTGATGAGCTTAATGCAATCACTTTAAAAGCCAAAGAACAACAGTTTGCATCATCTGCTTCGACCCTTACAACTTCGATGTCATCAAATTTGTCTGCGTTTAAAAGCGAATACACCTATCACATGCGTAAATTGGTAACAGAGACAATACCATCTGTGAATGAAAGCTATGTCTCCAAATCCCCTGAAATTAAATTTTTAACATATAAATATATCAAAAACAAATGGGACTTGCTGATCTCTTATTTTCTTTCGAAACCACTTGTTTATTACGTCTTTGGCGAACAAGATGATCTTAAGATTGAATATGCTTTATTTAAAGCACAAGCTGTAATATGGGCAGCAGAAGCTATCTCATCTTTGGCAATTGTATCTTTGAAAGAAGACTCTTATGGTATTGTACAAAAAGATCTACCAGATATATTTCAAGCACTATTAACATTAAAACTTACTTTAGACAAATTACATAAATCTAATATATTAATTAAAAAACCTCAGAATAGTGATAAATGTATCAAACAGATGTTTAATTCTTTACGAAATGCGAGTAAACGAAGTTTGTACAGAATTACAACAGGATTCGAAGATTACATTAATGATTTGAAACTTGACTCTTCAATGATAGAACATTTACAACCTTTTCTTAATTACAAAGAATAATATATACATTTCTATGATTTTGTTGCCTTATAAAACTATAATAAAAAAGAACAAATATCATGATATATATGTATTTACATCGTGTTACATTTTCAATGATTACTTATGATGATTATATGTGCACTTAACAAAGGACTTTTTTTGTTTATTTTTATCAAACAATTTAATAAAGAAATAACATAAAAAATTAAATGATATGTACAAAAAAAAATTACAAATTTCTTATATTTTATTTATATTACATTTTTTTAAGAGACTGTACAACACTGAGATTATAGAATAATTTTTCTCTAAGTATGATCCAGTTTTTCAATTGTAAATCTTCCATTTCTTTTAAGTTATTCCTCAACTCTTCAGTTTCAGATATTGTTTGACCATGCCATTTTAAAAATACTGCTAGATAGGCTTGCGTCAATTCGAAGTCAATTTTACGTTCCATCATATAACACAAGACTTTCATAAATTGAAGTAACAATAACTTTGCACTATTTTCTTCCGCGGAAAGAGATTGAATTTCGAAGTCGATGGAACTTGGACTCATAGATTTTAATTTATTTATAACTTCTAAGAAATTTTCGCTTGATGTAGTAGAATGCAATAATTTGCCAAATATCGTTAAATTTTGAAAATCTTTATGAGTTCGTAATCTTTGAGTATCTATAGAATCTTTTACATCTGAAAAATCAAATTTAATATCTAATGAAGGAATAGTTGGTAAAAAGAATGGTGCCTTTTCTGGAGCTTTAGGTGGCTCCTTAGGTTTATTTCTTTTTTTAACTATATCTATGTTAAGCAAGTTTAGCCATCTTGATTGTGCCAACGCGGATATTGTAATTAAATCTTTGCTAAGCTGTTCCGGAGAAATATATTCTGGTTCATCTTCAATAATGTCTTCCTTAACTTGTTGATTAACTTCCACTATAGAACTAGGAAGATTAATCATAGGTATGACATCTTCTTCCTTTATAGCTTTTAGAGATACATGAGAATAAACTGTACGATTTGACCACAAATATATTCCCAAATTACACATGTGGGCTGTGGCAAGAAATTCTCCGGTAGAAGAGAAATGTAGAGATATACATGCATCTGGAACCTAAATGTATTACATAGTTTTAAAATATATTTATGTATAAATAAAGTATATTTAATCAAAATAATCACACGTTCGATAGCATCATAGAAACTTACTTGAAATACATCTATTAAATGAGAAGATAAGATATCCCAAGTCCTTATTGTACAATCCATAGAAGATGTGATTAACCATCTTGCGTTAGGACTAAACGATGCATCCGTCAATGGTCCTTTATGTCCATGAAAATGTCTTATTACTTTTTTAGTATCTAGATCAATTAAAATCACTGTGAAATCTTCCAATGCAACTGCTATGAAAGTACTTTCATTATGGTACCGTAGCCATTCTATTGATTCAGGTAGAGTTATGATAGTCCTTGGGCCTGTATCTTTAATTTTAAATATAATATTTAATTTAGAAAAAAAAAAGAAAACGAAATGAAAGAAAAATATTTGACAAAAAATAGTTCTATTAAGATTTACTTACCATCTTTAGGTTTAAAATCCCAAAATTTTATCAAGCAATCCCTCCCAGCAGTAATAACAGTTTGATTTAAAGCATCTACTACTACACCTCTTACTGAACCTTTATGTGCTTCACCCTTATTGCCATAACTGGCTCTATGAATACCTGACTGTACATTAAATCGATCTACATGACCGGTATTATATCCAATAACAACAAAATTTCCACATTTGGTAAGGCATAAGCAAGTTGCTGCAGCATTATGATTTTGTTTAAATCTTTCTGGTAATAATTTATGATCATCCATCTTTAATAAATTATAAGACCATGTAGTAACTGTGCCTAAACCCGCATGAGAAGCTACTATATTGCTCCATTCCTTTTCTCTAGTTTCTTCGGCAGCCAGATTTATTATCGGCGGCATTATCATTGGATCTTCTACAGATCTACCTTTTTTCTTTGACGCTTTTCTATTAAAAGAAGCTCTTCCTAGACTTTTATTAAATGTTTCAGTAATAGTAGAAAATATTCTGAGAGAAGAATCACCTCCTGCAGTTAATATATTATCACTATTGTTGCCATAAAAACGAATGATCGTTGGTGGCTCAGAATGTCCCTCTCTTATTTTCAATAATCTTCCAGCACCATCAGCCAAGTCAAAAATCCATAATTTTAAAGAATTATCAGGCGAGGATGAAACCATTAATGGTTCGTTTGGCAGATATTTTAAACCGGTTACAGAACCAAAGTGAGCTTTGTTTAACTGGCTTTCAACTTTTCTTTGCTCCAGATTCCAAAATACAATGTGTCCGCTTATACTTCCTGTAGCCATAATAGGATATTCATCGGTACGAAATGTAATTGATATTACGGCACCCCAATCTTGAATCAATTCAAAGATAGTTTCATCAAATTTAAGGTTATGTAACATAATCCTTCCATCAGATAGACCTATAGCTACAACATCTATTGCAGGTGCTTGCTCTAAAGCTGTGATGGTCGTATTCCATCCCTTAAAAGTATAAATCATCTTTGTCGTTTTTAAATTCCACAATTGTAAACATCCCTGTTGGCTACCAAACAAAACTTTGTTCATATAAGTAATGGGATGTATCAACGTCGTTATTTGAAAGATTTCATTAGAAAAGTTTAATTCTAAAATTAATTCCTCTGTTTTTATATCCCAAACTTTAACAGTACTACTTTCATCGACAGAAAGTAAATGTGGTCCGAAGGGTAATATAATATGTACAGAACATTCGTGTCCTTTGTAAGTATGTTTTAATTCCGTACCTCTTCTCCATGCATATATAATATTTTCTGCAGCGGTGTAAATGTGATAAGTATCCGCAGATAAACAAGATATATTGTCAGGATGAGTTCCAGATACACTGAGAAGAGTAAAGTGTGCACATCCATAAGTATGAAATTCTTTTCCAACGCAAGTAACCAAAAGATTTTCCTTTCTTCTTTGAATATATCTAATTACTACGGGTATATGATTACTAACGTAACCTAACGCACGATTTCGTACAAATATTTTACTTTGTACCATTTTTCTAACCTTAATATTTACACCGGTCGAGATACATCAGCATGCACGAGCACGTTTGAAATGATGCCTCGTGGGAGCAGCCATCTTTGTATACGATCGACACTAGCGCCATATCGCGGATCTTTTACGAAACATATCCGAACGATGACGTCACATGATCCCACTCAATCAATACATTTTGAAATGGATTAACGATAGTGATCGATTACAATGATCGTAAACTTATTTTTATCTTTTATCATATTAGTTGGGGAAAGAATATAATTATTTTTTTTTCATTGTTATAACTTTTCTCCTTATAACTTTTTAATAAAGCTTTAAATAACCTAGATCCAAATGACATTCTTATTTCTATTTAGAAAATATATTAAGGAAGTTTAGCTGGAAAATCTTGGAATACCATGCATGCTATTATTATAAGAAAAGTATTTTTGTAAAAATTGATTCTTATTATAAACATATTAATTCAATAATTAAATATCCTTAGATTCAATCGCGAACTATACATTTCTTATATGTAATACAAATATTAATATTTCAGATATTTCAATATGTATCAATATACGATCATTTGTTTATTCACAAAATATGTGACGAGCTTGAAGCCGAGGAACAAGATTTACAAATTCTCCTAATTCGATATAAAATGATGTTTCGTAAAAATTATTATAATCAAAATTGCGCTTCATTACTTTGATGTGAAATTTTTAAAAATCGAGTAATATATAAAATGTAAAATATGCTTGCTTTTTGAAAGATAATTATAAATATATATATATATCCTTTATGATTGAAATAAAAAGCGTGTAAAAATTGCTTTACAACAAGCGCTTGAAATATACTCAATTGTATAAACAACTTGCACTTGCGTAACAATTATTTCATTATTATAATTACAAAGAACAATTATATTCAATATTATATTATGCTACTATTTAGGAATACCTAAATATCTTCGTTATTCATAATCGTATGAAAAAACTTTGTAGGAAAAATATATACTATTCTAAGGGGTACATGTAACGATAGAAAAAAAATTTTTTTCTCAAAATCATTTTTTCCTGTTTCCTTTTCCTTTTTACGAAATTTTAAGATCGCCAAATCTTATGTTCGTTTGTTTTTTTCTTTCCTTTTTTTTTATGGAACTATATATACAAATATCTTTTTTCCTATATTTTAATAGAGGATAAAATGACAAATTCAACCGCTTACAATAATGTTACTCGTCTGACCTCAAGATATTTCAATGAATATTTCCTAATATTCTTAAACGTATCTCCTCTTCTAACGTGTATATAACAGAGTCATATTATCATACTATAATATATACGAGGAACATTCGCAGGACATAAGTCTGCTAAATTTCTTCGTCAAATTTTACCATGTCATTTAGAGAAGATATACCATTAAATATATCCAATAACATATGTGTTTTCAATACGAAAGGTGTCCAGTTTTGTGATCTCATATAATAATATAAAGAACAACAGATAGATAAATAATTTCTTCGACAAGAACAGAATCGGAAATGAAGGAAAATTGTGGGATAGCCAGTTTGTTTTTTTCAAAAGACTAACACGCTCCATTAATGATTTCTCTACTTTTATCGAGTAAATGAAAAAAAGAAATTGCAATTTAGCATATACGATCGAGATACGACGATGAATTCAGAGGATTATGAGAGATTAACGTATTGATGTAGTAGCATTAATGTGCTTCGATATTACATTGCAGCAAATAGAAAATTGATATAAATCATTTATTACGAGACTTTTTAATTATTGCATTAATGCTAAGGCCACCATTTTGAACACACCACGTAAACTTCGGAACATCATAAGTAAAATATAAAACACTGGACGATATATGTATGTATGTATGTATGTATTTTTTTCTATTTTTCTTTAATCCTCGAAAAAAAAAAAAAAAAAAAAAAAATCGCTTTTTTCTCTCTTTTTGTTCTTTTTCTTCGTATTTTTCCTTTTCTTTCTTTCGCAAAAAAGATCATTATTATTTACTATAATTAACATAAATAACTATTAATTTTTATACAAAAAAGAAAAAAGAAAAGAAAAATATACATTGCAATTGCAATCGCATTTTCTGTTAAACATTTCGTTATATGTGTGTAAGTAAATAAGACATTGATTGTAAGCATTTGTGACGTTTATCGATAAAGAAAATTTAATATCCATGATATTAGAACATTTAAAACAGCGAGATTAGTAATAATAGGATTTACTTTATCGCGAGAGATTTTTTTTTCCTTTCAAAACAATGATAATAATAATAATAATAATAATAATAATAACAATATCAATAATAATAATTAAAAAATCGAGAGAAACAATAAGAAAAAAGAGCGATTTTGATAAGTTCGGCAGACTTTGTGTGTGTGTGTGCATCTGTCTACGTGCGTGTGTGTTAAAAAAAAAAAAAGAAATTATGTACACATCATTATATTCTCGCGCGCGTCAATTAGCATGGTAATTTTTTTTCTCATAATTCTTTTTATCTTCTTTCTTTTCCTTTTATTATATTCTCCTTTTTCTTTCTTTCTTTTTTTTTTAATTGATGTATATATATATATGTATATATATATAAACTCTCTTATAACTATACGCCTAACACTAAACTTTCTTTTTTCGTTTATGGCAAATACACGTTGAAATATTCGTTGTGCGAATTTCTTGTGATTATAAAGAAAAATAAAATTAAAATTAAAAAAAAAAAAAAAAATTAAATAGAAAAGGAAATAAAAAAATAATAATAAAATGACGAAGAAAATAAAAGAAAAAAATAATAGAAAAAAAGAACAAAACGAACCAGGAAAAAAGTTCTCTTTTTTTTCCACAAACGTTTCTTTTTTTCCCTTTCTCATTCTCTCTCTCTCTCTCTCTTTCTCTCTTCCTTGTCTTAAATTGTAAAAATAAAAATGGCGAGAGAACACGAGTTTCTAAGCTTTTTAATCATATACCATCGACGTGATCGATGTGATCGACGATCGAACGTGATCAATCGTTCGTTCAAACTGCACGTGTGTATACTAACTATAGTAATATTTATTTATTGATTTACAAAGCGACGAGAGAAGCCATGTCTAAAAGTAATGAAACGAAACACGATTACAATGGCGGATTTACGCACCAAACGATGGAGAAATGGTCATCTCGGGTCCTATAAGATATGGACCCCAACACGACACAACAAGACACAATATAAAACAAAAATTCCATATTATATATCAAATTTAATTTAATATCTCTTGATGGCGGATCAATATATATAATTTGTAATTTCTATATTAACGAGATTATAATCGAATTTAATTGCACAGTGTTTATTTCTCAATTAATCATTAGTATGAACGGTCGATGCAAGAAAGTATATGTACGTAAAGGTATGTATGTTGTATGTATGTATGTAGTGTATATTGTGCGCATAATAATTGATTTATTTCATAATGCGAGGGAGGTCGGGGGATGAACACATCCCTAAAAATTTGTAGGGGTTCTTCGAAGGCTAAATCCGCCAATGATAAAAATCATTGTATGTAATCAAAACTTAATGTCCCGTTCCCACGTGGCGTGAACCAAGAACGTCGAATAATTACGCTTTCTCATTCATTTCAGCCTTTTTTTTCACGCTTGTTTATTGTTAATGGAAAGCGTGCGTGGAAGTCGTCCGTCAAAAATTTTTAATATATTTTAATTAACGACACGACATAGAAAAAGCAACTGACGTTAAGTATAAATCATTCATTATTATCTGCCTAGACATCCTGTTTTACGCTTGGTCATTATTTGTCACACGAGTGAAAATCAAACCGGTTTGATTTTCCTCTGATGTTTGAATCATTGACGTCACAGGCAATCTTCACGATAACACGAATCGTGGTCCACGAAAGCGTAATTCACGTTCGTGATTCACGCGATATAAATCTTCACGAAGACGAAGATGACGACGACGACGACGTGTCTCTCTCCTCTCGCACTTAGGATTAATTATTATTTATTGCGAATCTCAACGCGAGAAGGACATCACGTTGTTTAATTATTTTCTCTTTTCTTTTTCCCTCTTAGTCCGCCATATTTTTTCTTATACTTCGTAATTATCGATTGAAAATTGACTTTTTTCCTTCTTCTTCTTATTATTTTTCTTCTCATTGAGGTTGAAAAAAAAAGAAAAAAAGAAAAAAAAAGAAAAGAAAAGAAAAAAAAAAGATGATGAATCCTCGCGAACATTAATTAATTGATTTCATGCTCCTTCAAGAAAGGACGAAAAAGTTGGCGCGCACATACATATACATATTATGTAATTCGAAGTGCAATAATTAGTATCGTATCGGTTGCCAGACTCCGGTTGCTTCGTCTCGACGATAATAATGAGGCCTATTATCTCGAAAGACGGTAACCGCCGGAAATTGATTGTCCTGGATATATTTAAGCGTTGCTCGTACCTAAAAAAAAAGAAGAAAAGAGAAAGAAATAAAAAAATTATAATAATAGAAAAAGTAATACATTATTAAATACAGGAGATGCATTCTCGCGTTTCTTATTGATAAAGCTAAAAACACGTGGAAAAAAAATGATTAATTGATCGTCTGATTGAAGACCAATAAGAAATAAAAGAAAAGAGAAAAAGATGAAATAGACATTATTAAAAAATAGTACAAAAAAAGAATAATATCTTTATCAAAGCAGATACGTCAAATAGAATTTATCGACAGATCGAAACATTGAGTATTATTTTTTTTTTGTTCAAAATAGATAGTTTATCGATAAAAGAAATAAATAAATAATTCACCTGTGACACGAAATGAGGAAGTTCGACTTCTGGTGACGTCGACAAGTGTTGAAGGATGAATTGATCGGATTGAGCTAGCCAGAGGTCGACGCCTCTTAAGGGATCGTAATTAAAGGGACCGATTCTAAGTAATCCAAGTGTGCAGTCGTACACATCGAGTACCTAAAAATTTCCAAAGAATGATATAACATTTTCCACTGTTATAATACGATTAAAGCAATCCCGATTCAATTTAAGAATAATCTTATTGGATTAAAACGAGTCTACGTATGTATACTTATGCCGCGAGCAATATCAATGACCTAATCTCCTAAAAACGTTTTCCAAGTCAAACGAAATTGCCTGTTAAGACCCCTACGCGTGCAACATGTACATACACGCGCGTACACACACACACACATATATACATAAAATATAATGTGTGTGTATATATATATATATATATATATATATATATATATATATATATATATGATGCGGTGTGTCTCGTCTACTTTCTTCTTTCTCTTTCACTTTAGATAACAGCGCACATGCACCTGTTGACCTCCGGTTAACTGTCTGGCACACCTGAGCGGCTGATCGGGGCCCTTGTCAGGGAAGGTCGCAGGGAAGATCTCGCCGGTCTTCACGTTCAATCCGATACCATAGATCACAGGCCAATGGATGCCAGCTCTTACGGTTGTGTTCAATTCACCGACACAGCACAACGTTAGGTCGATTTCGACGGGTTGTTTGTGAAAGGCAGCTTTAAAAAAGGAGAAAGAAAGAGAGAAAGAGAGAGAGAGAGAAAGAGAGAAAGAAAAAGAAAGAAAGAGAAAATAATTTATATAAAAATATAAACAAACGAACGAATAAACGACATCAAATCTACATAAATCTACATATATTCCAATTTTAGATTTATTATCTTATGCAAAGTGGAATGGCGATAAGCGGGTGGCTGAAAGTTTCTCGGAGGGCCAAAAGTTCCCAGATGATATTGCAAAATCAATTGATTCTTTTTCTTTTCGGATTGTAAAATCCGAAAAATTTGTAAAATTGACAAGGTCAGCTTTTAAAAAGATCTTGAAAAAAAGTGATCTATTTTTAAAATCATCTAAAAACTCTTGACCCTCGCTCCTGCCTGTAGTTTTCTTTTGGATAAAAAAAATGTAGATTTATTTAGATTTTTTTCTTTCTTTGTTTTCTTTACTTTTTATTTTTTTATATAATCGAATCGAACGATCAAATAGCATTGAAAAAGAAACTTACAGAGAATATTATAAAACAATTCCTCGGAGTAATTTCTTGGATCGGAATAACCGCCGACTAGCTGAAGTTCTAAACGACCTTCCGGAAAGCCAATAGCTAATTCTGTCACCCTTTGAACCATCGCGGCTGCGGCATCTTCTGTACCTGCACCGTCCAGGTGTGCCAAGGCTGCTGCACCCGATCCTTAAAATTTTATAATACCATATTAGAATAATATCAGAGGACTTTAGTAACTTTAGAGTTGGAATAAATAGTAATCTACCTGTTATGCTATCATTTGGATAACTTTGATAAATAAAATTTCTTTTTTCATTTTGTTTTTCTTTTAGGAGAGTTGGACATAACAAGTAAATATTATTTAAGAGAATTTTAAGTAACAATTTTTTTGTTTCTTTTCATTCATTTTCTTTTTTTAATTTCTTTGAAATTTTCTGACTTTTCATTTGGCCGGGGTATAAGGTAGATATGTAAGTAGTTTTACATGTCGTTCTTGTCTTTCTATGGTATTTACATAAAAAGAAATATATATATATATATATAAACACATATATAAATATATATGTATACCTACCGGAATGCCTCACGACGACGATTATGCACGTAGTCATGTCGTCCGAGCCGAGGATGCTCACGTTCTCTGCGAAAGGAAAAGAAGAGGAGAGCACTTAGTACGGTGAATTCCAAAGTGGCTCTTCGACGAGTATATATAAGTCGTGGTAAGCCTATTTTCTCACGCTACTTGCGCTTCGAAAAGAAAAAAGAGAAAGAGACAGACAGATAGAGAGAGATAGAGAGAGAGAGAGAGAGAGAGAAAGAGAGAGAGATATTATATAGAACGATAGCCAAAAGTTTCTAGATGGGCCAAAGTTCTTAGATGAATTTAAAAATCAATTAATCTTTTCTGTAAAAAAAAAAAGAAAAGAAAAGAAAAACAAGTAGAGTAATTAACTTGAAAAGGGTGTCGAAAAAGAATAATTGAATTTTTTGTTTATAAATCACTTAAGACGTTCTAGTCCACTTAGGGAACTATCGATCTCAAATATGTGTAATTGTGTAATTATTATCGTTTCGTTTAATATATCCGTCATCGTTTCGTCATATAGAAATAAATCATTATGTTGTTAACTAACTCGATCTTTTGACAAAAGCAAGTTGCGTCACAATATACTAATGCGCGATATCGCTAAAAGTCCGGCAATAGTAGTAGTCTCTTATATATCGATATCTTTCGAAAGAAATGGATGGGTGAGAGTGTATTGGGTCAAGTTTCTAATTTTTTCTTTTTTTTTTATTTTCTAATCTCTAAATCATTCATGTTTAGACAAGAGAGCACGAGTAGATACGAGTAAAAAATATAAAGACGTTCTTTTCGAGGAAGTCTTACAGTTACAAAACAAATTGATCGATTAATCGACTTATTTATTATTTATCACTATTATTTAACACGATTATAAATTAATTTCCAAGTAATTGGATTTGTTTCTTATATATATATATAAAAAAAAAATTAAAAAAAAAAATAAAAAAAAATAAAAAAAAATAAATTTACAACTACATTTTCTTTTCCTTATAATTGATATCAAGTATTGCCAAATACATCTCCTATATATATCTATATAGAATAAAATAAATTATGGGTCTATTGAATCTGTATTTATTACGAGATTCAATCAGATTAGAATGGGAGATTAAAATGTATCGATAGAATGAAAAATATTTGTATACTGACTATCGTGTGGCAAAGTGGCGGCCATTTCTCGTTGTTGGACGTATAAAAGGCCGACCGGGCCCACTAATTTAGCCGGCATTGAGTGAAGTTGCGCGGCGGTCTCACGATATACGGGGTGTGACACATACAAGGACCTGCTGTCCGTCGGGACATCTTCCTGAAGGACCCCGTTTACAACCAACACCATTCTGAAACATTATAGAAACGCGCGATTACATATTAGACATTATTACGCTAATACAATTAATCTCTTTCGAATAACACATATAATATTACTGTGTTACAAAGTCCTGCTAAATCTATATTATTTATCACGTTTGCGATCATACGTTAATCATAAGCACGTTTAGTAAGCAAAATGTTCCCACCTTATAAATGCATTTTGATATAGTTGCTTTCATATCTTATTTTTTTTTTATGAATTGATATTCCACAACAGTATCATTAATAATTATTTGTTCATAAAATATCTGGATCGTTGATGATGACCAGTCGGTTATTCGGATATTTGGATACTTCAATATAAATTTTCTACAGAGTATTCGGATACTCAAAACTTGGATATCCGTAAATCCGGGGAATAGTAAAAGCCCTAATATATATATATATATATATATATATATATATATATATATATTATACATATTATATATATATATGAGAGAGAGAGAGAGAGAGACTTGTCCCCAGAGTCCTCCTTGTTAACACGATTAAACACAACGGAACGGCCGACACGGGTTGGCACGAGTGCCAACAATGCCTGAGCTGCCTGTGATCTTCGATCTCTTGATCCTGTTACCGCCTTTGTCATAATGCCTCGTGTATAGATCGTGCACCCAGATAAATCGTTCGAGGACTTCATTGTAAAGAGGATATATATATATATGTATGTATATGTACACAATATACGATAAATGCAACGGGAGGTCGCATAAGGGCGACTACATCGAGGAATATTTCTTTTGTAAACGATATGCTTAACGAGATAGAATAAATAAATGAAATAAATTAAATAAAGAAAATGTGAAATAAAAAAAAATAAGCTAAAAAAAGCTGGTTCGATCCGATTTATTCTGTAAAAAACAAGCTCGTCGAGTTGATCGAAATATATGTAATCGAAAATAATACGTGACGTCTGTTGAAAAGTATACGAATTAATACTCGATAACTAAAGATCGAGAGATCGAGAGAGAGAGAGAGAGAGAGAGAGAGAGAGAGAGAGAGAGAGTGTGTGAGTGTATACAAAAAGAAAGAAAAACAGGAGTGCAAGGACAGATGGAGAAAAAATTCAAAAATTTGCGTTTAGAATTTGGCTATCGTGTAAGTAAAAGAGAGACGGAGAGAGAAAGAGAAAAAGAAAGAAGGAGAGAGAGAGAGAGAGAGAGAGAGAGAGATCCGCGTTTAGAATATCGCAAGTGAAAGAAAAACAGAAGACAGAAAAAAAAAGATAGAAAGATAAAGAGACAGACAAACAAACAGGGACTGAGAAGAAAGAGAGAGAGAGAGAGAGAGAGAGAGAGAGAGAGAGAGAGAGAGATGTCTGACTAATAGAAAAAGAAAAGTAATATAAAAAAATAAAGGATGGAAAGGGAGAGAAAAAAGAAAAAAAGAAAAACTGTCCCATTTCGACAAAAACTCGTTCCCACGTGTGGCATGGTGCTTAGGTTTTAAAATAGATGGTTCTCTTTGAAAACAGATGTTTTTAGCAAGCCGTGCAGCGAGAGTTCTAAAACACGTTTCTAAATTTCTCGACACATTTTTCCTACACAATTGTTTCTTTTTTTCCCCTCACCCACCCCTTTTCTTTTTTTCTTTCTTTCGTAGTGTCTCGTCGATGTAGATATATAAATAGATAGATCATATTCGTGAAGAAATAAAGAAGGAAAAACAAGAAGATATAAAAAAAACGTATCAGATTGGAAAGCGTTTGATCAGAATAATATTAGAGAGAAAAACAACAGGAGTAGTAAAAAGTAAGAAACAGTTTAAAAAAAATAATAATAATAAAAAAAATAAAGGTATCGTAATATGTAATAAAATCTTTACTAACTAAGAGACATTTGAGATTCAGATTAAACGTGTCCGATCCATATCGATTTTTTTTATTGATCATTCGGATATATCGTCTATTACGTACATTTATACGCATGTATATGCGCATATGTATGTTTATGTGTGATACGTCGCACGAAACTTAATTAGCATTCTATATTCAAAAGGAAATACAACGATATAATTATAGGCTGTGATTCGGATAGCCGGCTTATAAATTGTTCCTCTAACTGCTATGATCTGCGATCATTATTATGGCGGGCCCATATGAAAACTGCAATTTTTCGTTGTGTAATTTCTTTCATCGACGTAACATGCTCAAGATCCATTCGAGATATCGTCGAAAATAGCACGCACGTACGCGAACACATACACATTTAGAGAAAATCCGATCGGACCTCTCTAAATGTATTTTTTTTTATTAGTCCAAAAGTTCCTACAGATATTTTTTAAACATGAACTATTTTTTTTTTCGAGACTCCGTTTTCCTTTTTCTTTTTTTCTGTTCTCTTTTTTCCTTTCTTCATTTAAGATCGTGAAACTACAAGTCTGAAAAGTTTTTGAGGGGGAAAAAAAATAGATAATTGATTAAAAAACACAAAATAATCACCTTCTGGAAGTTTTGGACCAATATCTGCTATTTTATTTATTTCTTTTTTTTTCTTTTCTTTTCTTTTTTTTACATAAAATTTTTTGCATTGACAAGAATATGATATTATTGTTTTGTTAAATAACATGAAGAACGAGTTGTATATAGGATTCTGTTCTCTTTTTTTTTTTCAGGAGGAGGTTTTAATAAACAATCATTTTTGGAAATGATTTTTTAAGAGCTTCGAATAGGATTGATCATAATGTTTTCGCAAAATTGATCTAAATTTATTTTTATCAATATTATCGAGAGAATAAAATTTGTTATGGTTACACAATCTATAATAATAATAATAATAATAATAATAATAATAATAATAATAATAATAATAATAATAATAATAATAATGAGCTTGTTTATTAGATTATTTTATTAATCGATCACTTTTAAAGATGATTTTGTAAGATCTACCAAATAAGAATTATTATTATGATTCGAGGAGTTTATCGAAATTTTATTTTTATCTTCATTAAAAAAGAGAATAAAATTTTTTGATATTTACATGATTCTTTTTTTTCGTAATAATAATAATGTTATTTATAGGATTGTTTTATTAATAAACGATCGTTTTTAAAGACGATTTTTTAAGATATTTAAAATTAAAATGCTTATCAAGAGGATAAAAAAGACGAAATAATAAAAATAAAAAATGAGATGGAGGGATGGAGAGGGGTGGAAGTGGTTGGAAATTTTGAAGATCCAAGACCTTGGAAAGATAATTTTTCCTTCTCACTTTCTCTCTTTCTCTCTGTCTTCCTTTCTCTCTCATTCCTCTCATGCTCTTTTTTAAGAACGTTTATCGTTCGTAACGAGCTCGAGTCTCGAAGCTCTCGATGTCTTTAAAGTGCTGACGAATGATAAAGTCTAAGAAAAACAGTGTTATTAATGAAGTCTTACGATATTCCTCTTTCTCTCTCTCTCTCTCTGGAGATAATTACAAAATTTTTTGTTAAATAAAATTCATGTCAATTCTGCGAAGAATCTATCTCAAAGCTTTTATGATTTTACCTGTTTTCCCCTCCTCCTTACAAAACGTAAAAGGTACACCCGTTATATATGTTCCTGTACACCCGTTATATGATTATTAATTCCTATACACTTTGGTTTTATACACTTCCCACGACCACGAAATAGAAGAGAACAAAATAGTTCTCACTTCGTGATTAAAGATAAAATTTAAGAGAATTAAAAAAAAAAAGAAGAAGAAAATATATATGTAATTACATCTATTTCACTTCATTCCATCAAATTGTAAATAATCAATGGCACCTGTTTCTTTCTTTCTTTCTTCCTTTTCTTTCTATTACTACAACAACGATAAAAAATTTCACACTTCTTTTCTTTCTTATCCGCACTCTCTTCATTCACTTTTCATGATTGTTTCATTAGTTTTTGTTTTTACTTATTTATTTATTTCTTTCTTCTTCTTTTTCACAACACACGCGAGCTCTCGATCTTTTTCGTCCCATAAGAAAAAATACATGTGTATATATACACAGAAAAAAAAAAGATTAAAAATAAACAATACACATAATTAACATAAAAAAAAAAAAATGGAGAATACAGTAAAAGAAAAGAAAAGAAAAAAAATATAAGCAGAAGAAAGAAAGAAAGTGATCCAACGAGCAAGTCGATCGATCGATCGATCGATCGAGGATCTAAGCGGCAGCAAGACTAACGATCGACGACGACGAAGACGAAGACAACGACGACGACGACGACGACGACAACGGTGTTTTCCTTCGAACGTAGTCAATCCCGTCAGCCGACACGTTAACAAATCGCACTAATTATGGCTTCCCTTATCAGTCGGCACGTCGATTGGCTGCCCGTTTCGATACGAGTTTTCTTGGTGGGATGGCTTGAAATCCGAGAGAGACCAATCGAAGCTGGTTCTACCGATCAGATATACACATGTACACGTATGTAATACACATGCATGTATATAATGCACACATATATACATATATACGTATATGAAATACATCAAGAGAAACCGAGAAAATAACATGTTTGTGGATCATCTTTAAAAACATATCTGTGTGTATATGTATTCGTATGTGCGTGTGTGTGTGTGAAAAAGATATATACAGGGTGTTTCACCTAATTCGAACACGTGAGATATCTTTGTTCTTTTTAATAATGTAAAGAAAATGTGCTAAACACCGTGTAAAAATCGTTTTGATTTATTTCAAAGAGCATCACGAAATTTTGTCGATCGCAAATCAGAGCGAAATTTATCTAATTTATTTAAAGAGAAAGGGGGGGGGGGGGAGAGATTATTTTTATAATTTTTAAATAAAGAAATATATATGTAATTAATTTTATATAGACAAAATAATTTTTGAATGTTAATTTAATACGACTAAAATATTTGGTTTCAATATATAAAAAAAAAGAGCCAATTACGTGTTATTAAGATCGATCAGAATTGTTTAGAATGACTTTTTTCTAATCGATGATTTAATCTAATCGAATAATTCCTTTCATTTTTTTTTTTAAATATATCCAATTTGTTGACACTGTTAGATTATCTATTCAGCATATAAAATTTCCTAATCTTTGTCGATGAAGTAATTACGAGATTAGAAATTTTAATATGAATTTTGTCGAATGAGAGACGGAGAAAAAGAGAGAGAGAGAAAGAGAGAGAGCGTCATTATTTTTTTCTCTTTCGTATATATGATCATAAATCGTGATCTTTCATTTTTACTCGTTTCCTGGTCGAGCAAATGGGATTAATATTTATCTTGGATTAGAATAGGGATTAAGTAAATTGATAAGACTCGTACACGATTTAACCTTCTCTCGTTCTCGTAAGAAGCCATTTGTACGAAACCTTTCACGTTTATAAAAAATTTTTTATCATTTTTACAACAATACTATTGCTATGATATGTATGTGTGTATTTGTAAAATCTAATCCAAACAATTCGATTAAAGATCATTCGATAACGATTCGATTTATTTCAAGTTACAAATTTTTTTTTTATTAATTATTATTATTATTATCACTTAGATAATTTAATTCATTTTCCTTTTAAGATCTCGATAAAATCGAATTTAATCAAATAATTATTGTTGTACCATTTATCGAACAATTTTTTTCCCCATAATCCTTTATCTCCGAATAAAACTAAACAATTTATTAGACTCGATTATTATTCCTATACTATTCGTTATTAAATTATTGAATTTCTTGGTAACATTTTTCTCCTTCTTATATTTTATTTTCTTCTTCTTTCTTCCTTTTTTTTTATAATTCTCGAATTAAAAATAATATTTTTATATTATCGCGCGAGGCGTTGTAAAACGTTGCTCCATAGGGATATACGTACGTACTTACGATAGTAATCTTTCTCGAAGATTATTCTCGTGGAAAATTACTTACACGAGAGGAGGATGATCGGTGTGACACGAACGTACGATCGTCGTCTTATCGAACGACGCGATGCACCGAGTCGACGACGAGAAGATACGCTTTAATTATCCTTCGAAGGTAGCCTCGATGAAGAAGAAGAAGCAGAAAAAAATTTTTTAAAGAAAGAAAAAAAATCAGGAAAAAAGGGGTAGAGAAAAAGTCCCTATACTTTCGAGTACCTAACTCTCCTCGTAATTTCATAAAATTTCATACTTCGCGTGACGCTCTCGCAACATTCTCTCTCTCTTTCTCTCTCTCTCTCTCTGTCTCTCTTTTTCTTTCTCTCTCTCTCTCTCTCTCTCTCTCTCTCTCTCTCTCTCTCTCTCTCTCTCTCTCTCTCTCCATATCTCCGAGCACGCGAAACATTTTCTTGGAATCGCGATTATCCACCAGCCTGAGTCACACTACCAACATTCCGACATCGAATACATGCATGAATTATCTTTAACATGTTTTTTTCGTTTTTCAAAATAAAAGAAAAACTTGCATACGCGAATGATTTTTTTTTTTAAGCGGAAGTATATTAGATTAATCATTTTCTATTTCTTTTCTTCTTTTTCTCTCTCTCTCTCTCTCTCATTTTTTTTTTAAGATATTTATCTCTGAAACAAATAACTCTTATTTTCAAAGATAGAAGGAAATATTTTTAATAACTCAATAATAATAATAGTAATAATAATAATCGTGATAACAGACCATTTAGAAACTAATTAGAAAAATAATATATATATTTTTTTTTTAATATCGAAAAATAGCAAGAAAGCATGTATAATATAATAATATATCAACGATGTAATGTAATTGTTTAATTATGTACGTACACATACACATAGATATAAAATATAATAAACAAGAAATTAGAACCGAGTTTTCCCCGAAGATTTTATCATAAAATATAATGTTAGGTCGAATAATATGTAATCTCTTAAGAAGATATCGAAAGCGTTTGAACGTTAGAACCGTCTAACGTCCGATAATATGTTCTAATTCTTCCGATTGCGCTCGCACGTTTTCCATTATAATCTGAATAGGAGTTGGTTGACGTCAATACCGAAATTTTACACAACGAGCGTCAATGAGATGGAGAAGGGAATAAAAAAAGAAAAAAAAGAAAAGAAAAAAAAAAGAAAGAAAAAAAAAAGAATGGCTGTTTATCGTCGATCGAAGTCCGCCATTTGCATAACTTCCACGTTACGTATACATAAATGCATAGAGATATATACATAAATATACATAGCAATTTTATATACATACATATATACATACAAACATACATATATAATATATATATATATATATATATTTCTATATACAATAAGAAGTTTCGAGAATAGTTCTAATGCTTAGAAGCATCGCGATCGTCTCGCGCGCGCATCCACTTTCTAAGTTTCTAAGCGTAATTGCCTGATCGAAAGTCGAAGATATCGGGAGAGGAAAAAGAAGACGAATAAAAGAATGGAAAGAAAAGAAAAGAAGAAAAAAATATATACATGTATATATATATGTGTGTTAGTATAAAATAAAATTATAAAATACAAATGGAAAAGAAAAATAATTTGTAATTTTTTAATCGATCATACAACGCAAGAATCGATTTGAAGAAAAAAAGTTTCTTAGATCGTGTTATATATTATATTAATATTTCTAGGATTAAATAACATAGAAATTTTTCAATTGTACATATTAACGCAACAAAGAGTGATTGTATGGTATTGTTTAATAATCGTGATCGAGTTCGATTTCAAACTCTGAAAAAGTTTTCGAGTTTAGTGATCGATTAACTTCGCTCCGATATTCGTGATCGTTCTTTGAAAGAGAAAGAGAAAGAGAAAAAGAGAGAAAGAGAAAGAGAGAGAGAGAGAGAGAGAGCCGTATAAAAGATAAATTTGTCCCTCGTAAAATTTCCATTCGCCTCGGTTGTTCCATTCGTTCGGATGATCTTTATCAGATCGTACGTCTCACGGTATTCTCCTTCGATCCCATGTATATATATATATATATATATATATATATATATATATATATATATATATATATATATATATTGTCGATCTTTCTTTCTTCAAGTCAACCTGGAACGGAATGCTCGAACGAGATCTATGTCCTGCTACGTAACTTAACTTTGAAAGACTCGATTGTCGTTTTCGAAAGTAATCTTATACTATAATAACTTTTTTGCTTATTCTAATCTATTACGTTGCACAGATCTTATCTACCATTAAGACTGAAGAAAGAAAAAAATCAATCATTTCACTAACGACGTGAGAATACTATTCGCGCAATGATGTTATATCTACGATGATATAAATTAAATCGAATTAAATTTTTTTTTCTTTCTTTTTTTTTACAATTTTTTATATCATAAAATAATATTTTATTCTCGTATAATTAATCGACAGATGTGATAATGGTTGAAGATTAAAAGATAATCTTTGAAAATATTATTACATTATAATATTTTATTATATATTGATGAGAGAGAGAGAAAAAAAAGAGAGAAAGAGAGAAAGGAAGAGGGTGTGTGTGTGCGAGAGTGAAATAAAAAAAAAAATTGAGAAAAAAGAAATTATTTACGCTGGACTTAAGGACGGTGAGTAGGGGTGGGGGTGATTCACGGTCGTCGAAGAAAATCCGACGACGGGACCTGCAATCTGGTACAATGGATTTTGAAGAGTGTAATTTTCGTTGGCAACAATGGCCGCGTATGCCCACCGTGCCGTATAATCTCATATACCGTGGGTCGGCGTGCTTCTAATTTTCCGTGCATCATGGGAATCCTTCTCGCGTCTCTCTCGAAAAGGGGAACGGGGATCACGACGGAAGAAAACCTTTGAAATACCACGTGATACTATGATCGTCATTGAGAAAAATGTCCTTTCGACGACAACGACGACGACGACGACGACGACAACGACGACAACGACGACGATTATGATAATGAATAAGATGATAGTGATGATGATAAATCCTTTGTACGATGCACAATGTTCTTATTTTTCTTTTTCATGAATATCCGAACAAGAGAGATGAATACGTTTTTTTTTTTTTAAGAATCAACGAGAGACGAAGTGCGAAGAAAGAAAAAAAGGAAGTCGCAAAGTATTTCAAAAACGACCTTATTTTTTCCAATCCGTGAGCCCCAATTTTTCTGAGACTCTATTTTCCAAATGCTCTTAATATTCTAATTTATAAAATCTTATTTAAAAAATTAATGAAATCGTAAGTGAAAAATTAATAAATAGACTGTTCTATATTTTACCATGAATATCTCGGAGGAATCAAAACAAGAGGGTTGGTATCGTTATTCCTTTCAAGGCAAACATCCAAAGAGACGATCTTATTCCTAAGATTTTCTACCGAGATCGGTCCTTTAATCAGATGTAAAGGGATTTTTTCAAGTTCTCGTCAGAGAGAATCCGTACTGTAGTCCCGGACGTTGCCGTCTCTTCATGCGCGAAGGATCGAAAAAGAGAGAAAGAGAAAGAGAAAGAGAAAGAGAAAGAGAGACGCATATAGGGTGATAGTCAAAAGTTTTTAGATAGATCAAAAGTTCTTAAACAATTCCATAAATCAATTACACTTCCTTCAAAAGACAACTATTAATTAATCCTGTGTAATCAATTAAGCTTATTTATTTGTACAATTAATATCTCGTGATCTTAAAATCCAGAAAGGAGAGATAGAGAGATAGAGAGAGAAAGAGATAGAGAAAAAGAGAGAAAAGAGAAAGAAAAAAAGAACAGGAAAAAAGAAGAAAGATAGACAAAAAAGGAAGAAAGAAATTAATCTTTAGTTACGAAAATGAGTAATTGATTTTTCAAATCACCTAGTAACTTTTGGCCCACCCTGTATACAAACCAAGGGAAGAAGAGAGAAAGAAAGAGAGAGATGCTATCGACGACGTAGCGTTTCGTATACGTTTAAAACCTTTTTCCGTTGCGGCTCTCTCTTCTCTTCGGTCAGATCGTATCGCGACCATCGGTCTTCTCTTCTCCTTTATTTTCTTTTCTTCTCTTCTTCTTATTCGTCGTAGTCGTCCTTACACGCTCTTCTTCGTCCGCGTCTTTCTTCTTCTTCTTCTTCTTCTTCTTCTTTGGGAGCGATGGACCGAAAAAGAAAGAAAGAGAGAGAGAGAAAGAGAGAGGATCAGTTCCTCCATCGAACGAACAAGCAAGCAAGCGATCGACCGAAGGATGAATCGATCGATCGATCGATCGATCGATCGACCGATGGATCGATGGATCGATCCTCCCTCAAGATCGATCGACCCGCTTGATGATCGTCTCGCCGAGATATTCTTTCTACGATCATCTTCCTCTTCTGTGATCTTCAAACTTGTCTCTGATCAATGATCACTGATTTTCTTCTCTTGTTTTCTCCAAGTGTTTTTCCTTTTTATCTTCTTTCTTTTATTTTTTATGTTTTTTCCATCCGCTCGGGAAAGAGCTAATTATTGTTATCATTGTTGTTGTTATCCGGACAGTCTTCATTTAATTTCTATAATATAATCTTTTATTATATAATCCAATTTTTTTTTTTATTTTTTCTCTCTGTTTTTCTCTTTCTCTTTCTCTCCTCTGTTCGAACAAAAATCGTGGATTCATTTTCGGGTAGGGAGAAAAAGGAGCAGTGAAGATACGAAGTAGCAATTAAAATTTATAATTTTGCTTATTTTTTTTTCTTTTTCTGTTTATCTCTCTCTCTCTCTTTTTTTTTTTTTTTTTAACAAGTAATGTATTAAAAAATTAAATCTTTATAATAATTCATTTCGTTAATTCTACTTCTTTGTTTTATCCGAAAGAGAGATTACAGAATTATTATCAAAATTTATGAATATATAATGTATGTATATATGTATTTATTTTCTCGATTCTCGATTAACATCTTACACATCGTTTCGTCAAAGATAATAATATAACGAGAACGAGTTGGTACGTACTACGTACATACATCAAATATACATATGTGACAGAGAAAAAAAAGAAGAAAAAAAGAAGAAGAAAGAAAGAGAGAAAAAAAAGGAAAAAGAGAATCTAAAAAGCTTAGTCACGGAGATAACACGAGTGTTACGAGTACATATATCCCAAGCGAAGATAAATAATGTAGATAAGACGACTTGAGAGAAAAAAAAGAAAAGAAAAAAAAAAGAAAGAAAAAAGGAAAGAAATTTTCCCTCCTTCCTCCACGTCCTACCTCTCGTATTTCAATTGTATCAACAAATAAAAAACTCGTCGAATTTTTCTAATAAGAAATGAGAAGAAAAAATAACAAGAAAAAAAAATAATGAAGGGGACAGATAATAAAACATTGCACTGATCAAATTATTAACACTAATAATATTTAACTAAATAACGTGTTACTATTCTTTTCGATCGAAAACGTTTAGTATATTTTATATCCAACATTATTGCATTTTGTATCGAACATATGTTTGATACTTTATATATCTAAATAAATAACATACTTATACGATAGTTATTTTGTTTCTTGGAAATTAAACATTCTTTAGTATTTTTCAATATCTAAATAATATAAATCGACGATAATATTATATATATATAAAATTCCGAGATTGCTTATTAATCAAACTTAATAAAAAATAAAAAAGAGAGAGAGAAAGAGAGCTATCGAGATAGGAGACAATTTTAATGATAAAAGATCGAGGGGAGAGACGCGTGCTGGCTCGCGATTGGCTCCATACCCGTTTCGAACGATCAAAATTATCGAGAGATATCGATCGAGAATGAAATAGAATACCAGAGAGAAAAAGAGAAAGAGAGAGAGAGAGCGATTAAAAAGATGAAGATGAAGAAGAAGAAGAAGAAGAAGAAGAAGATGAAGAAGAAGAAGAAGAAGAAGAAGAAGAAGAAGAAGAAGAAGAAGAAGAAGAAGAAGAAGAAGAAGAAGAAGAAGAAGAAGAAGATGAAGAAGAAGAAGAAGAAGATGAAGAAGAAGAAGAAGAAGAAGAAGAAGACGGATATGGTCGAGACACGGTATAAAGATGGAACCGGCTATGGAAAAGAGAAAGATAGAACATTTCCATGGTGTATGAAAAAGGGAGAGACGATGAGGGAAAGGTGGGGATGGGGGATGTTACTGGAAAGGAGAAGCGAAGAGAAGAGAAGAGAAGAGAAGAGAAGAGAAGAGAAGAGAAGAGAAGAGAAGAGGGCTGGAAACCGGCGGAGCCCTTCGTGACCGTAATCGGTAGAGTAGGAGAGTGAAGAGGAGGAAAAGAAAGAAGAGAAGGGGAAGGGGGAGGAGGAGGAGGAGAAGGTGGAGAAGGCGGAGGTGGAGGCTGCGCGAGGATCGAGCCACACGGAAATCCACTTGAAAAGTAGCCATTACCTTAATTATTGGCCTTTCTAAGAGCTCTCCGTGCTTGCTCGCTCGCTCGCTCGCACACCCGCACAAATATGTATATACAGGGTGAGGCAGTTCATTTTTACATTACGATTAATCTTCAAAACCTTTATTGGTTTTTGCGAAAACGTCGAGAAACAAAAGCAACAGCAAAAGCAAAAGCAAAATAAAAGAAACAGGCATATGCTATTGCTCGAACGAAACTGTCTTTTTTCTTTTCTATCTTTTTTGTTGTTGTTGTTGTAGGGCGTAAAACCTTTCGGACTTGTAGATTTATGTGTATATACGTACGTAAAAAAAAGATTGATTAAAATCTACGCGAGACGTGCGTGCGTGTTCTTAAAAAAAATATACATATATACACTGTATTATGGTTTTGATACTACTATCGCAGAAAAAATGAAATATTTTTTTCCATTGCCACACAAAAAAAAATAAATAAATAAATAAATAAATAAAAGTAAAAAAATAGACACTCTCATCTTTAAAGAAAAAAAAAAAAAATCATGCAATTTCGAGTACAACTTGCAAAAAAAAAAAAGAAGACAAGAGAAGAGAAAAAATGAAGAGGTATGCTTTAAAAATGAACAATTTCTAAATGCTTCACCCCGTATAAGTTCTATCTATCTACGTAATTAGATATAGATATAGGTATGGCTCTCTCTCTCTCTCTCTCTCTCTCTCTCTCTCTCTCTCTCTCTTTCCGTCTCGGTTGGTCGGTCGGCAGCAGGGCAGCATCCGAGATGCACGCATCTCTCCGTAGCCGCGAGAACTCCGGCCCTCCGTCGTTTAATTACCCTCACTCCCTCTCCCTCTCCCTCTCCCTCTATCCCACCCCCTCTCTCTTACCTACCCGCGCCCTTAGCCCGCCCCTTAAATGCGCTTTAGCGTGAACGCTCGTGCGTTCTTAAGCACGAGACGAGACTCACTCTGTTAAGTCGTTGAATCCTCACTCGCTATCTCCTTTTAAATAACGTTCTCTTCTCTCGACATTTTTTTTTTTATTATTATTATTTTTTTTTCTTTCCTTCACTCTTTCCTTCGTTATTGCCAATTAAATAAAAATTCATGGAGAATTCGATCATCGGAAGATGAATAAATGGATTTCCACGGAGTAGTTCGTTCGTCGATGATCTTATACGTCGATCAATGACTCTAATGTGTCCGTTTACGGGATAATTGATCAACGCGATTTACGTAAATAATCTACGAACTACAGGGTGGTCCGAGTATTCTTAAAGGGTGGTCAAAGACTTTCTAAATGATTTTTAAAAGCGATTATCGATAACCGATATTTCCACTAGATCGTTTGTCCTTTTTCTAACATTTCCTTTCAGATCGTAAAAATATTCCAATGTCGATCTATCGGAACGTAGGATGTAATAAAGACTGTAGAAAAACTGTATAAAAATTGTACAAAAAGTATCTTTAATAATTAATCGATCGTTGCGAATAATCGTCGAATCAAAATGAGATTTAGAAATACGACGTAAGAAATTAATTAATTAATTAATTAATTAGAGGTTTGATTATAAGAAGAAGAAAAAAAAGAAGAAGAAGGAGGAGGGAAAAAAAGGTATGTAACCAACTAATTAAAATATTTATTATAAGTCATCGAGAAAGGTTGGCAGCGATTCTCGATCAGATGATTAATCGATACGATTTATCGAGAGAAAAGCCAGAGATAAATCATCGAAATCATCGAAAGCTAACGATAGTTTTACGTAATTAGCGTGCTGCTCACCGAATGAAAGAGTTATTACCTTAGGTATCAACCCCTACACACCTTCCTTTTCACTTCACCCTCCCCTCTCCTAAGAAAAATGGCGAATATTGAATTATGCTCGTGCGCTCGTGCGTTCGCGCACGCCTGTACACATGTACCTATCTTTACTTCCGGTATAATCAACGAACGATAAGCTAGAGAAAGAGAGAAAGAAAGAAAGAAACAGAGAAATGGACGAAGGTAAATAAGAAAGAAGAAGAAGAAGAAGAAGAAGAAGAAGAAGAAGAAAAAGAAGAAGAAGATAGAAGATAGAATAAGCGTTAAGCGATAGGAGCTGTGGAAACCGGATCCAGCTAATTTTATTCATATTCCTAGGAGAAGCCTGACCGTCAGAAGTAATAAAGAGAGGATGGTGATCACTATAGAAGTAATGGATCGAATACAAGGAACATCTTCATAGACGTACAGTGATCGGCAAAAGTATACCTAAATTCCTAGATACGTATATATACACACACATATATATAATAATTCCTATTATTTCTATATTTATTAAATAGAGATACATATATATATATATATATATATATATATATAATGTCAGATATACATATTTATATATATATCGTATGTATATTAATTCTAATTAGAAAATTAGATGATATTAGAATAATTAAATAAAATAAGATTTTCATAGACGTACTTAAAATCACATCAAAAGTATAATTAAATTACTACATATATAATAAATTTCTTCTGTGTACGTGTGTGATATTACATTAGAGTAAATAGATCTTCAAACGAGTCCGATCGATCAACCCCCCCCCCCTCTTTCTTCTTTTAATTTTTTTTTTGTAAATACCTACTTTAATTAGAGTTAGAAAATGGCGGGAAAAGGGAGGAGGTTGGTATTAGAGGTAGCGTATAAGCGACAGAAACGACAGCTTATCTCTCCAATGTTCCGTTCCTTTAAAGGAACATAATTTAGTACCGGCATTCCAGAAACCCTTTATCGGTTCCCACTTTCTTTTTTCCTTTTTTTCTTCTTCTTCTTCTTCTTCGTTTCTCTAACGATTACTCGCAGAATGCACGCCAAGAGCCCGTCCCTTTCTCTCTCTTTCATATGAGTACACATACAAATAAACACAAATACACACAAATACGTACGTGTGTGTGTGTGTGTATGTGTGTCTATGTGATGCAACTCAGCCACGCGTAATTACACACGCGGGAGGCACCACCGCGGTTATTTATTTAAGTGTGCAAAAGGGCCGCACGACCACTATCTCTTTTGCCTTCTCTCTCTCTCTCTCTCTCTCTCTCTCTCTCTCTCTCTCTCTCTCTCTCTCGTGTTCTTTCTCTCTCTCTCTCTCTCTCTCTCTCTCTCTCGTGTTCTTTCTCTCTCTCTCTCTCTTTCTCTTTGTGTGTGGATGCGCGTTCTAATGGTCAGGCGGTAATTTCATTGAAGACTTCGAAGGTAGAACCCCATTCGATTTCGCTGGAATTTGTACCGAGAGAAAAATGTTTTTTTCCTTGTTTTGTAAAAGAAAAAAGAAATAAACAAAATAAATATAACATTTGAATATTTTTCTATTTCTCCTTCTTCTTATTATTATATGCTTTTAATATGTTAAGTAATATATAATTTTTAATAATAACTAAATAAATAAATTTTCTTCTCGGATATAATCAAAACTCGATTAAATCGCCTATAGGATACTAACTTTTAGCTTTCATATATATATATATATATACATACATACATATATATATATATAATAAACACATACACAGATACACAGAAACATAGGTGCGATACACGTGCTGCGCGCACGCGCTCAATGATTAATTGTCCGGCTTAATTAGATGCCTAATTACCACCAGATACGGATCTCCATCGAGCAAGTAATCAGGCCGCGGGATCAAGAGAATGAAATATACATACATCGTGTATGATATCCGATAGCGCAGAGAGGTTGACGGTAAAGGCCCTAAGCGATTATCTTTCGAAGTATAATTATAGAAGAGCAAAGAACACGAACGTGTATTAAAAATATACTTTGGTTACGCATCATCGTCCACAGATTAACATCTTCTTATCTTTCCTCTTGATCTAAAACATTTTTCTTTGGAATTTGCATCGTCTCGCAAATGATGAGAAATAAATTATATATGCGTACAGTTTCCTTTCCTCTTTTTTTACAATTATAAAACAAATCAATTATTCGAACCGATCGTTCACATTGTATAATCTGTAATTCTGAATTTAAAAAAAAAAAAGAAAGAAAGAAAAAGAAAAGGTAAAAAGCAGGCAGATCTTTTCTGCAGAAGGAAATTTTAGAAAAAAGAAAAAAAAATAAAAAGAAAGATCGTTCTAATCCCCTCTGCATTATCGACTGAGAATAAAATATTTATCGGCCGCATATCGAGCGCGAAGTTTGAACAAATATTTTAATTAATCTGCAATTAGATGAAAATGATTTTCAATTATTAAAAGAGTGGAATCGTTATCGAGTAACAAAGAAAGACCGGGTGTTGAAACAATGATAATTGTAAAAACAACTAAGAGGAAAGGAAAAAGGCAAAATGAAAAGAAAAAAAAAAAAAAGAAAAAAAGAAATAGAAAAGAGAAAAGAAAAAGATAGAAAATGATTGTTGGGGGTGTTATAATCGAGCGCATAATCGTTTACTGTCATGTCGGACATGCTATCTGTAGGAAAATTTTGCTCCGTCTCGTCGCGACACGGGAAAAAGTGATAAATTATTGATCGACCAATCTTGAACTCTGTTTACGCGGAATACAAAAGGATAGAAGCAAAAGGAGAAAATGTAAGAAGAAGGAAATCGAATAAGTTAAGAGTTGATAATACGGGGTCGACGTCACATTGCAAATACACATACACGTAATACGCATGCATACGAACGCATACACAAATAATTTTTTTTTTATTTTCTCGTATTCTCATTATTACAAGATCTAATCGGACACACGATTAAATATCATAGCTCATTATCGAGATTTCTTTTTCTTTATTATTATTTTATTCTTCCACTCTTTTGCTTCCTTTTTTCTTCATCTTTTTTCTCTTACGTACGTGATCAAAATTTAAATGGTATAAAATAAAAAAAATATGGTATTAAAAAAAAAAAGAACACACACACACACAAATGCAATCATAAAAATACATACACGCATGCGAACATATGAAGGCGAACATTTGAATAAACTAACGAATATACGAGAAGATATTTACGAGCGAGACATTTACTCAAGCGCTAGATATTTATTTATGGATAATGGTGAGAGCTATTGCTTATGAAGTATTACACTTGCATACCTTTCTACGTGTATATATGTAATCAGAAATATATATGTATGTGCAAACAAACGTAACGAAATAAAAATATAAATAAATAAATAAAAAATAAACCAAACGAAAAAGGTACGATAGAGAAGAAAAATCTGTGCTAGATGATTGTCGATAGAGTAATTAGAAAAAGTCACGTGTTCATTAGTGGAGCACGTGGGCGAATAGCGGGCCAATCGGAAGGGATCGGTTCGGTTTTATTGGCCAATCAGGTTCGATTTATGACATGCAATACGTGACTCGTAGAAGGACGCCTTCGTTATATCCGCCGCGTCGAACGAGAGAGATCTCTTTGGCTCACCTCGGTAATATAATATACAGGGTGTACGATTTTGAAATCTAACAATTTAATCAAAATTATTAAATTACTAATCCAACACATTTCACACAACAAAACAAGAACTTTCGATCGCGAATACACGGTTGACGATGCAGAAGATAAAAAGAGAGAAAGAGAAAGAGACATCGTTTACAAAATTTTATACATTTCTTTCTTTTTTTTTTTTTTAAATTTCCTTTAATATACATCTATCGAATTTTGTTGTTAGAAAGAAATTAATCGATCATAAAAAAAATCTTTTATCTCATTTCTCTGGGGGAAAAAAAAAAAAAAAAAAAAGAAAAGTGCTCACAATTTTTCTATTTAAATACTTCATCGATATGAAATAAGTATATTAATTTTTTTCTCCTCTTTGTATTTCCTTCTTCTTTTTCCCTATCCATGTCGTTAAAGTTGAATTTAATTTTCTTAATCTTTCAATCGATATAAAACTTATGATCGAACTTTAATCGCGTTTCTATCGATAATTCAAAAGGAGAAAATTAATCTGTTCGATTTTTATGTTCTCTTGGATACGCTCGTGTGCTCGTGCGCATCAGAGAAAGAAAGAAAGAGACACAGATAGACAGAGACAGACAGAGAAAGAAAGAGAGAGAAAGAGAGAAGGAAGAGATCATGGATTCTACTGTACATAAAATGAAAGAACAATCGACAATAATGCCTTTATCCGGTATCGTCCTGGTCTCGTTCATCCTTCTTCTGCCCTCCCCCACGCCCATTTTTTTCTTTTCTTCTTTTCTTTTTTTTTCCCTTCTCGTTGTCTCTTTTCATCCGCTCTAACGAAAGGAAAAAATGAGAGAGAAGAGAGAGAGAGAGAGAGAGAGAGAGAGAGAGAGAGAGAGAAAGCACGGTTAAACCGAGTATCAAAGAGAGTCCTGTCTCGTGAATCATTTATCGAGCAAACTCGTATTCCGCTCGGTGAATTCCTGTAATATCTTCGGCCAGGACCTTCACCGTCCGTTGATTTTCAATAACTCACAGGACAGGACGTGGACGCGGACAGGGAGGTGAGGGTGAGGTGTGGTGCGGTGAAAAGGGTGAAAGGAAATACCGAGCATAAACGAAATTATCGGCATACCCCTAGAAATTACATTCTAAGAAGACACGATATTAAGATTTAAATGGGATTATAATTCTAAAAAAGTAAAAGTTGATATCAAATCAACGAAATAATATATTTATATATATGTCGTCCGTTTTTGATAACTACGATGATTTTTTTTTTCTTTTTTTTTCAATTTTTTTATCTAAACTACACTTTCACAATCAACGGCAATAAATGTTGCTATTTTGCGATTAAGAACTGAGCGAAAACAAAAATTCAGAGAAAAATAAGTACAAAAAAAAATTGTATATACATACATATATGTATATATATAATAAACGGAATAATAAAAATAATAAAACTTAACGAAAAGATATCGGAACGATTTCTAACCATCGCTTGGAAATGTTGTTTTTAAGAATGAAACGAAGAGGAAAAGAAAGAAAGAAAGAAAGAAAGAAAGAAAGAAAAGAGAAACACAGAAGAAAAAAAGAAAAGAGAAAACATGGAATCTTATCGATCTCTTGACAAATATGGTTCCACCGATAGATAAGCACCATCTCTCTCATTTCCTTTCCACCGTATAATAAACTCGCGCATATTCCATGAAAATTTATGCCACCCGGTATAGAGGTCGGGCTCTCATTATTTTCTCTTCTTCGAGGCGATCTTAACGATCGTTAATAAATATATGGGTCTCGCTTACCCGATAAGATTATTCTCCGAATCGACTTCGAAGAGATAGAGAGAAAGAAAGAAATAAAGAAAGAGAGAGAAAGAAAAAGAATATAAAAAGAAAAAGAAAAAAGAAAAAATCGGTTGGAGAGCTAGAAACGCCGAGTCGAATCTCTCTCGAGGATCGATTTCGGTTTTCATATACGGGCAAAGGAGTCCTGCCTTCCTCTTCTTCTTCTTTTACCACCCTTACCACCACCCTAACGTAACCCAGCCCCACCCCTACCCCCACCCCTCCACACCAAGAGAGACTATTAAATTTATAGCTTTTTCCTCGTCGAGAAGCGATGAGAAAGAGCGAGATAGAGATAGAGAGAGAGAGAGATAGAGAAAGAGAAAGAGAGAGAGAGACGATAAGCCGTATAATAAGCGTCGGAGAAGATAACGGGTGACGCGTAAGTTTTACGACGCAATGATAAATGAAAAGCCTAGATGAGCGACCAAGCAAATGTGAAATGTTTAGAAGGAGGAATAAGGACGAAGGTAATAAGTGAATGGAGATTGGTTGGATGCTTTTGGCAAGTAATGCGGTCAACATGCAAGGATAGCTTAGAAATGTTGATCTCTAATCGATTCATGATATATGTATATATATATATATATTCTCTCTATTTTTTATATGTAATTAAATACGTATGTATATACGTTGTTGTTCCGATATCAAAATCAGTGGACACGTGATATACGTATGTAACATAAGTATGTATATTATGTATGGGTGTATATATGTATATAATGGGTATATATACATAGAATTAGATACTTGTTTATTTTCTCTTACTTTGGAATCGCTATGTTCATTATGTAATAGTAATTTATGTATGTATTACGTTAACACTGAGATATCACGAATAAGTTTGATAATTATATGATTTATTTGAAGAAAAAAACAAAATCTCTCGAGAAAAGGGAATATATAAATATTTTTTGTACGTTTGTTTTTAAGTTGCAATATAAAAATCTTGTTATTTCTGTAAAAAAGAAAAAAAAAGAAATGAAAAATAAAGATAAGAAAAAAAGAAGAAACACACGTAAAGGAATAATCCATCGGTGTCGACACAATGCGCGAGCATTAGATATGTATCGGGGGCTGGAAGAAAATTCATGACTGGTTCGCACGTCTTAATATCGTGGAATACGTTTATGCGATCGCTTGAAAGCACGGCATAGCTTGATAAATCTCCAAGAAGATAAAAAAGAAAAAGAAAACATTTGATAAGAAAGTAAAATAAAAACCATATCGAAAAACTCACCTTGCAGCTTATCGTAATCCTCTTCAATAAAACGGGCACGTGCCTTCCGCCATTTCTAAAATATCTTCGACTCCTTCGTCCTTTCTTGCATCATCCTGCACACACATTCAGATTATTTTATTATTCGTTCGTTTTTACTTTACGAACAAAAAGAGAAACGCCAAGAAAAAAGAAAGGATTATACGCGCGAATGCACGCAGAGTGAGCCGAAAGTTCTTAAGTGATTTAAAAAAAAGAAAAAAATATAATAATCTCGTAATTAGACTTATAATTCAATAAGCTAGCTTCAATAGCTCATAGATTCAATAAGCTCAATAAACTCAATGAGCTAGTTTTTTTTTTTTTTACAGTCTGATAAAAAATTCCGACTAATATAGAGGATCTCGAAAAGATGTGAATCGATTTTTAAATTCGCATTAAAACTTTTGAATCACCTTATGTGCGGAGCCGAAAAAACGGAGCAGATGTATTCACACACACATATATGTACATAGATATACATATATGGCATACAAATGAAAACAATTTCAAACAACAAATAATAAAATTCACGAATTTATTCGAGGATGGACATTTCTTTTTCTTTCTTTCCTTTTTTCTTTCTCTCTCCTTTTTAAATAGGAACCATAGAGGAAATCGTAAATTTTCAAACGGAAGTCGAAGCCTTTGATCGGAGGTCAAAACTATATATATATATATATATATATATATATATATATATATATATATATATATATATATATATATACATGGTCTTCCTTACCTATTCATTTCTCTCTCTTTCTCTGTTTATAGTTTTGGTTGAAGTATTAAAATGAAGAAACACAGCTGCTACACGTTACTCTCTAATCTTTTACATATTTTTACATATCCGACATATTACAATCTACTATCACTATATTACTACTATATATTATACTATTATTATATTACTATAATGCGACTAATGATCATATATATTTAACAGATGTTGTTATAGTCACGTAACATAATTTTCTATTTCGATATACATTTCTTTTCCGATTAAAAAAGAACATAACAATTGATACAGCGTATATGAGATTAAATCAAAATTCATTCTAATCAGATTCGATTTTGTACATTTATATTTTCAAATATACGTATACACGTACGTGTGTTCCTGGATGATCGCGATGACTATAATTTTAATTAGATGACATATCGATTATGACTACAAATAATTATTTATTCTCCTTCTCCCTTTCAATGAAATTTCGATTCTTTTTTTTTTAAATCCCTTAAAAATCTTTTCGTTGCTTCTTAAAAAAAAAAAAAAAAAAAAAAAAAGAAAGAAAAAATAAAAAATAAAAAATAAAAAGAAAATCCGCGCACCTGCGATCAACCCTTTTTTCTTTTTTCACTCCTCCTCGTTCGTTTTATCCTTCTCGTGACACGGAATCTACCGGGTGATCGTATGCAAAATAGAAAGAGAAAGAGAGAGAGAAAGAAAGAAAGAGGGGGAATGAAAGAGAAGTATAAAGCAGCAGCAGCCAACGGCAGCAACTAGCAGAGGCAAAGTGAATTTGCATACAGTGGCCGTTCAAGCTTCTCTTCTACATATTTATGGGGTACGACATCCTTCGATTGTTTTTACGCGTCCTCGTACCTACGCTCGTCGCCATGACTCTTTTATTTTTAATTTCTCTTTCTTTCTTTTGTTATGCTTTTTATTTCGTTTCTTTTCTTTATTTTGTTTGTTTTTTCGATCATTTTACCTCTCCTCGAAGTCGGCAATGCGACAACTATCTACCATGAATGTATTTACTTATACAGTATTCTCGATCATCGATCTTTCGTTTAGTAAAAATCGAGATCGAGATCGTGTATAGATCTTAATATTAAATCACGTATAGATTCTTGGTCCTCGGAAGAAAAAATAATAATAATAATAATAATAAATATTCAGTTGGTTCTTTCAAAAGTTCTAATAAATTATTTCCTTAATTATCTAATCGATATTATTACCAATTAACACGTTTATACTTCTCAAAGAATTTTTAACGAATTATAAATATGATATTTAATAGAGAATTGATTGGAAGAAGAAAAAGCTCGTTAGGGAATATTTCGAGAAATCTAATCAAACTCGCCATTCGAAATAGATATTCGATTATCGTCGACTTCGTACGGTGCATAGAGCGCGTTATGCAACGATGCACCGTTCTCGGCAACAATGCTTCCTAATGCATAAATCTCCACTGCACTATGTACTTATATACATACATACATACATATATACACACGCATACATAGACATGTACACAAACAAATATCTGTGGATACTAGATACACGTGCCATTTCTACCTATATATACTGTGTGTCCCATTTAAAATCAATTCCCTCGAATACCCGTTCTAAATTATTGACGATCCAAACGAAAAAAAAAAAAAAAAAAAAAATATTGGAAATAAAAGTTACATGCTTTCCACTTGGGGACACACAATCCGACACAAGTAATTTTCTCATTGGTGGATGCATAGAGGTCGTGCAAAGGTCAATGTTTGTTTTTTTTTAAATGGAACCATACTTTTTTCAATTGCACTGATCCATGCAGTTCGTCGTCCTCTACGGAAAAAAAAAAAAAAGAGAAAAGAAAAGAAAGGAAAAAAATATTAAGCTATTTATGACGACGGTATTAGGAGAATTTAATTAAAGAGACATTTCTATTAGCATATCGGATATATTCGAGAATATTGATTTAAATGATACACCCTGTATATATACCATCTATCTATCTACCTTTGTAAGCACAATTAACGCGACCGTTTTCTTGCCGATTTTCTTTCTACCTCATCGACCTTTTACCTTCGCTTATTCTCGATAATTTCGACATTCTCTGTTTGTCTCTCTGTTACGTGTATCTATTACGCATATGTGTGTATATGTGTGTGCACTTTTGTGTATCTATATATGTCTGTACGTACAAACTATTGACAACTTTCTAAATTATCTGGTTCGGCCAATTTGCTTGACAACCTTCCGAGACAATGCATTCCTATCATTTCTTGTATTTTTTTTTTTTGTCATTGTTAACCCTCTATAATGCCATGCAATGAAGGAAATCGCACTTTTGCATCTATATCTATAATTTTGTAAATTCTTTCGTCTTTTTTCTTTTTATTTTTTTTATTTTTTTTATTTTTTTTTTTTTTTTCTTTCATAGTTGTCATCTGCAATACCATGTAATCTTTGATATCATACGCTTGTATAATTTTTTCATCTTTTTTTTTTCTTCTACAAGCTCTAATAACTTATTTTGTTACTTCAGCATTTCTTTATAATCAAGGATTATTATTTATGGAAATTTGTAAATGATGCCGATTGCAAGGACGTAGATATCATTAAATTAGCAATACGCGCTCGGTGATATTAATGCCTGGATATTAGGGAAAAAAAAGAAAACAGATGAGAAAAAAGAAATAGAAAATAATTAAGATAGAAGGTTGATCGATAAGATCACGTTCTTTTTTCTTTCTTTCTTTTATCCTTATCGCATAAAAGATTAACGCATTTTGCATGTCAAAATGAATTAATAATATTATTATTATATATATATATGTGTGTGTGTGTTTACTCTAAGGGTTACATAATTTTTATTTAAATTATTCTATGTTAACTTCAAGAAAAAAAGAAAAATAAAAAACTGTCATCTTATGAAAATGAATGAATAAGAATTATATGATCCAATTTAAAAAAAAAAGGGGGGAGGGAAAGAAAAACAGAATATGATTAGAGAAAAAAATAACTAACGCGACTCTCTTGAGATGAATAAAATATGTGTGAAAAAAATAAATTATCTTTTTTACATAATGACGATCCTATGATACTTGACAAAAAAAGAAAAGAAAAAAGAAATAATACGATTATGCGAATGGAAAAGAATTGTTTATAATTTCCTAGATATAAATCTATTACTACTATTATTATTATTATTATTATTATTATTATTATTATTATTATCATTATCTACTAACTGTATTAATCTTGATATTTCGAGATTGATTAGAATTAGAAAAATCACGCCAGTGATTGCCACAATAAAATTCTCATGATATAATTACAAAGTTGATTCTTTTTTTCAATTTTCAATTTCAATATATCAAATTGCATAAGAAGAGAAAGAAGAAGAAATAAAAGAAGAAGGAGAGAGAGAGAGAGAGAGAAAGATGAGAATGAAGAAGATAATAAAACTAAGAGAACAAGAAGAGATAGACAGATAGACAGATAGACAGACAGATAAATAGATAGATACATAGAGGTAGAAAGAGAGATACAGAAAGAGAAAGAGAAAAAGAGAGACCCGGAAGGTCTCATCTTCTTCGAATTCAACGGGGCCACCGACTGGTCCCATCTCTATCTATCTCTATCTCCCTCTTTCTTTCCTATTGCATAACGATATCATCCCGTTCGCAGCATCCGCATCCTTCTAACATAAGACACAGAAAGAAAGAAAGAAAGAAAGAAAGGAAGGAAGAAAGAAAGAAAGAAAAAAAAGAAAGAGAAAGAAAAAGAGAAGGAAAGAAGAAAGACAAAAGAAGAGAAAAAGAGAAAGAGAAAGAGATAGAGATAAGAGATAATATTGAAAAAAAGTAACAAGTTGAGAAACACTGCTCGGTGTACCGGTTGTTCCACTCATGGAATGCGGTGGCTCCAGTAGTGTGCGTGCATCGACTTTTTCTCAGGGTGTATATGTGTCTCTATATGCATGTTTCTCATATAAAGCTACATAAGAGAGTAAGAGAGAAAGAGAAAGAGTATATACGTGCATGTACATGTATGTGTGTATGTGTGAATAGGAGAGAGAGAGAGAGAGAGAGAGAGAGAGAGAGAATCGTCTCTGTCTATACATGTGTATGTTGCATACTGTATGTGTGTACACATACACACACACATATATATGTATCTATGTATGTATATTTCACATTGCAGCACACGACACGACGACTAACTCGGAAAGGAGCAACTGCAGCAACGACGACGAAGAACTAGGAGGATCTTCCGAGAAGAGAGAACCTTTTATATAATTACTATATAATATATTGTTATTCTTATTATTTTATATTTAATTTCTTGAGAAAGAAAAAAAAACAGAGAGAGAAAGAAAGAGAGAGAAGCAAAAAGATAGGATAATTAGAACGAAAATATTAAAAACATTTAAACACACATTATTTCCGATTTAGAATTTAGTAAATTTGTCAAATCCAAAGGAAGTTCATCCATTTTGAAGGATCTTCAGTGGTTGTCATTCGAAAGAAGATTGCATGGCCATGTGCGCTCGAGCGCGTATATATATGTATGTATGTATGTATGTATGTATGTATTATTGCAGTGATTTTATTATATTTATTTTGTCATCAAGTATTATTAATATTATTATTATTATTATGTCTATTCTAAATGGATAAAATATAGACAGACAAAGAGAGAAAGAAAGATATAGAATAAATATTAATAATAAATTAATGTTAATGACAATGATTTTATTTATTTTTTCACGAGATATTATTGTTCTTGTTATCGTTATTATTATTATTTTTCTAATATCGTTTATGGTGAATAAGACGGAGAGAAAGAGGGGGAGAGAGAGGGGGGGGGGGGAGAGAACATAGAACACTCTTGCTTGTTAGAAAGCGATGTTCGGTACAGTCCGTTCGTGCAATCGAGATCGAGAGTATCGATCGAGATAAAGAAGAGTAGGATCTCTTCCGAGGTCTATCGAGCATAACAATAAAAAAAAGAATAGAAAAGAAAAAAGAAAGTCTCTCGTTTCATGCTCCGTAAATGCGAATAAAGATCCTCTCTGTCTTTCTCTTTATCTTGCATTAATTTATTTATTAATTAACGACACCAGAATATTCTGATAATTATGTTGACAATCTTATTGGATTTGTTTAGCAGTAAAAAATGAGATTTCTTTAAAAAAAAAAAAAAGAAAAAAATAATCAAACAAATATTAAACGATGTAAGCATTCTAATACGAACGATTAAAATGATCAAAGTGAATACGAATTAAGATATAAAACGATATAATATAAAATGACAAATGTGAAACAAAATAATCATCTCAATTCGAATAACATAAACAATCAAAATAGTCATGCTGGACGATTAAAGATGATACTTTGTAGCAATAATACAAAGAATGAAACAAAGTAAATATCCTAATCACGATGACTAAAATTCTAAAAAGGAAAAAGCAAAAAGAAAAACAAAAAAGAAAGAGAGAGAGAGAGAGAGAAAATTAAAAAGAGATTTTCTGTAAAACAAATCGAACAAAGTAAACCGATGATCGAAATGATGAAAATGGACAAAGAAATCCTACTAAGGAAAACTAAAAGGAGATCGATTTTAGAAATTCTTGGAATAATTCGACTGGGATGGATGATTTCGGGGACACCCGGTACATCTAAATTTCTCGGTCGTCGTACGTTCGAGCTAAGCTCGAGAACCCTGAGTTTCTGATTTATGTGGGCCCCAAGGGGAGTCCAGTTGCCAGGGCTCCTCCGACACACACACATACATACGTAGGTAAGTACATACATACATATACGTATATAGATACATATACACGTATAAGTATCGGTGAGTCGGAGGAGTGAGTACCACGAGTACACCTTAAATCGTCGAGGTGTGCGTGAGCAATGTCTGCCGCCGCCGTATATTTGCCTTCCATGCAGTCTAAGTTCTCATGGATGTCGGACATTCAAGATTTGTGTGTGCGTGCATCTGTATGCAATTGTATATGTCTGCGTCGTATGTTTGTATATATGCATTAAACACATTGTTAACCATTTAATATTATCCACAGTATCATCGGACGACTTGAAACTGTTCGAACGTAGCAAAGGTGTATAATGAAATTTCATTTCAACGTTTCATTACATTGTATATCTTAACGAAATTATAAAATGCAAGGGGAAGAAGAAAAAGAAAGAAAAAGAAAAGAAAAAAAGAAAAGAAAAGAAAAGAAAAAAGAGAAAGAAAAGGACAAAAATGAAAAAAAAAAAAGAAAAAAGAAAAGAAAAGGAAAGAAGAGAAACGTGATAATTTTTTTCTCGCGATAACGTCGAAGATAAAAGGATATATTTATAAATATAACCTTGATGTAATTCAAAAGGAAAAAAATATAGAAAATAAATAAACAAACAAACAGATAAAAGGAAAGAATACATATATAACGCGAACGTTCCATTAGAAATCCTACCAAGTTCGATACGATCTACGAACTATTCGATACTCGTTTAATCTTCGATTTCGATCGAGTTTATCGACATAGATCGCTATAGATCCTCGCCGTATAGGTCGTTCTACTTTTCGATAATCCTAGTCGTCGTGTTTAAAACTTCTCTCGATTATGTTAGACGGAGAAGCATAAACCGTGTCGTAGTTGTGATGCCTGTACTAAAACATAACTGTATACTTTCACGAAGGCGGTGGACTTTAATCGGAAGGTACTTAGCTGTTGCACGATCTAGGATTATTAACCGATAGCCTCGTATTCTCCTTACTCGAGAGAGGCTAATACTCTACTCGACCACTTTCCCACGCATAGAGAGGATTTTCCCGTTTCTACGATCACGAGATAAATATGAAAACGCGAAGGATAAAAACCAAAAAAAAAAGAAAGACAAAAAATAAAATATAGATAAAGAAATAAGATAGAAGTTATCTTGACGATAATAATTTCTTATGGATAAATATTGCAATCAATAATTATGATTACTTCGTTCATTAAATGTTTCTTTTTTATTCTCTTTCTTTTTCCTGTTTTTTTTTTTTTTATATTCTAGCGAGTGAAAAATAAAATTTGTGCAAGGAAATTTTTTTTACGGATAAATATCGCAATCAATAATTGTGATTATTTCTTCTCTCTCTCTCTCTCTCTCTCTCTCTCTCTCTCTCTTTTTTTTCATTTAATTGTATTATATTAAATGGAACTCGAAATATGAGATAAGAAGATATTGAAAATTCGAATTGGAAATAATTTCCTATAGAAATCTCTATTCCACCGATAAAATTTACGTTCTAATGTAATATCTTTAATCGGTTCGATCGATTTTGTCCTTTCTCTTTTTTACTTCCCCTTCCATTCAAACGTCAAAGACTGCATCGAATTGACGATAGAAAAAAATTAATAAAATAGATAAATATTTCACGATTCTTTGATCAATTCAACGATATCGTTTAATAAACGAGATAGAAAAGGAAATAGCTTGATACAAATAAATAGTAAAACAAGAACTGTAAAGTTTCTCGACGTTCCCACCGAGAAAATCGATGATTAGGTACATAGATACGCGCACGTACACACACACGAACACACGCATAAAAACACAGACACATCAAATGTTCTTAGAGAAGCATAGAAATCGTTGCTAGAGTTCGAGGTACTCTCGCGAGAGCCAACTGACAGAGTTGAGGTTACTTAAGCGTGGATAATAATTGCACCTTAAGTGTTGCAACTATGTAACACTGTCCGTTACTAAAAGTGTTGCCCAGTGATGGATAATACTTGCATATGTATGTGTGTATATGTGTATGTGTGTACATGTCGTGTATGTATACATGGATAGATACGACGTGGAAACAAACGTGAACCGACGTGAAATTAGAAAATTTCATTCACTCGTGACGCGTGTCATTCTCTTCTAATCTCTTCTAAATGCCTTTTTAAACGCTAGTTAACACGTTCTATCTCTTTCTTTCTTTCTTTCTTTCTTTCTCTCTCTTTTTCTTTCTATAAATTTATCTTACAGAAGAATCATAATTATTTTTCTTTTCATTTTTAATACAATTAATTTGTAAATCATTGTTATAATACTTTTTTCTGTTTTTTTTTCTCTAATTATTGTCATATAATTGTAGTTGTATCTCATTTTTTGTTTTGTCTGAAAGTCACCTATACAGTAGTAATTCTCGATTCCTAACAAAAAACTTTCTTTTTTGCTAATTTTTGTTTTTATAATAACAAAGAAGATCGATAATGAAAATCTTGATCGACGAGTGCACGCACACGCACACACATATTGCGATATATTAATCTGTAATATTAATAACTTTTTTCGCACAATACGTGTAAATAGTATACGATGTAAAAAAACGTATATGACAAGCAAGGGAAAAAGAACCAAAAAAATAAATAAATAAATAAAGAGGAAGAAAGAAAGAAAGAAAGAAAGAAAGAAAGAAAATAAAAAACAAAAAAAAAAGTACGCAGGATTAAAAATAAATGGAAAAAAATTAATGCGACCATATTTATCTCGATATAATGAATAATTAATATAAAAGGTATGACGCGAATCGTCGCGTATATGTTGGACGAATGTAAACGATGAATTAATATAGTTCGCTGTTCGCTTAAATGCAAGTCAGCCATGTCGAAACATTGAATTATTGAAAATGTTAAGAATGGGTTTACGATCATGTTTCTCGAATCATGTCTCTCATGCTTACTATGAATAATAATAACAAACGTTGCCTTTTTAATTAAAAAAACGATATACTTTATAATCAGACATTAAAAGAAACTAGCACTGAGAATTCACCTAAGTCGATTCCATAAGCGAAACGCTACAAACTCCTCATTAATGTTAACTCATTTACGTTTATTCGTGATGCTCTTGAGAGTGTCCTTCTTACGTTCCGGATTTTATTCGACCGACTCATAATCATTATTTCTATCTATCTCTATCTCTCTTTCTTTTTGTATGTATTCGTGCCTTTCTCTCTCTCTCTCTCTCTCTCTCTTTCTTTCTATTCGTGTGTGTGTGTTATACATGCATCTATTCTATGTATTCCTGTGTATACATGCGCCTGTGTGTTTGATTTGCTATGTATATTTGTGTTTGTATCTGTTTCTTTATTTCTCGGTGTGTTGTGTTATACAAGCATTTGCGCCTCTACTTCGTCTGATTGTGTCCATCTATGTACGTATGTATATATGTGTGTGTGTGTGTACTGTTATACACTCATATGCATTTTAAGTATACGCAAAAGCTGTGTTTATCGTTAACCACCACAGTCAGTCTAACTCTTATTCTCTTTTATCCTTTTCTACGGTCTGGACCGATAATTTCATCTTATTATACACGCAGGCTACTACTTCGGTGGAAATATGATGCCTGATAAAAAAAAAAAAAGAGAAGAAAAAAAAAAAACAGAAAAAATTATAAAGATGATTTACTGATTTCTTTTTTTTTTTTTTTTTTTTATCGAAGTATAGTTCGTAATTGTAATGAAATAGAAAATATTTTTAAAGGCTCGTTTAAATTGACCTCGCAAAGAAAAATTCTAAAAAATAATTCACAAAATTCTTTCCTCGTTTTTCCAACTACCCTCGACTCTTCAAAAGGAAAAAAGAAAAGAGACGAAAAAATAAGGATACATACATGTGTGTGTGTGTGTGTGTGTGTCTAAGTATCAAGTGTGATCGGAAGAAAAGGTCAATTGGACGATGATCTCGGCTTTGATTAAGTCTTAAAAAAATTAAAGCCCTTTAACGATCTATCCCTTCGAGCTGTTGCTCGATCGGTGATCGAATGTAACGAAAGGGTTAATGTCACGCTCATTAACGCTCTTTTTTCTTTTTTCTTTTTTTTTCTTTTTGGATTAACATACTGAATACTCTCGAGAGACTATTAAAAACGATTTAAAATGAGAGCTAATTAAAACGAGACGATTTTTATAAATATGATATAATAATAATGATTCCAAATTATTTTATATCAAATTTTTTATTATATTATAATAAAATTTTTTATCATCAAAATTATTATTTATATTTTTTTTATTAATTAATTTATTATTTATATTTTTTAAATTATTATTATATTTTTTATTATATTATAATAAAAATTTTTTATCATCAAAAAGATTAATTGAAAAATAATAATTTAACAATTTTAATATATCATTGATTCTTTTTTTTTTATAATTTAATTAATGAAGGATAATTATTTTAATTGTTTGTCTGATCTCACAAGACAAATAGTTTACCCTTTGGAGAAAATTGTTTTTCTTTTTCTTCGATAAAAAATAAAAAAAATATATATATATATAAAAATTCATACAACGTGTAGAGGGTTAATACTTTCGCGAGATATTGAGCTACAACAACGACGAATAAGACTCTGGTGACTTTTACGAGCCAGCACGGTCAGGAAATCACAGTCATAACTCTAATTTTATCGTTCGCTCGCTTGCTTTTCACCTCTCAAGAGCAACGACTATCGATTTATTCTTTACTCTTCTTTTTATTATCCTTTTATTTTCTTTTCTCTCCTCCCTTCGTATTTGATCTAATTCATTATTTCTCATTTATCCTACATTTTATGCTAATTTAAATTTCCTCGACTTAAAAAAAATCTACGTTCGTATCTATTCCATTTCTTTTTTTTTTCCTTTTTTTATTTTTACAATTTTCTTTAAAACAATTTTAAATAAGAAGTATGTACTTTTTCTTTTTAATCTATTTATTTTTTATTTATAATTTTTATCAAATCTATAAAAGCCTGAACGATTTTTATTAAAAACCTTTAAATAAAAATATTAAGATAAACGATCTCAGCTACTAATAATTCTCAAAAAAAAAAAAAAATAAATAAATAAAGAGGAAGAGAGAGAGAGAGAGAAAGAGAGAGAGACAATGAAATAGATAAGATCAATGATAATCTTTACCGACTTGTTATTACTATACCTTTTCAACCTACACCGAATTAAGACGCTCCCACCTTCTAAATAATATTAACCGTTTAATTGCGTAAGTCTTATCAATGAACGTTGTTAAATTTGCGCAAGAAAATATACGTACATATATATATATATGTCAAGGGTTGAATGTTTTGTTTAAAAATAACATATAAACTGATTAATAATAGTTCAAAGTTATGAAACGTTTGGACTTGCACACAGTCGAACAGTCAAGAAAGTTTACAAAGTGAATCGACAAAAACAATCTATACATATAACACTATCTGAAACGTATATAAAGTTCATATAACTTTTTAAAGTATTAGATTCTAAAATTATTCTATTATATTATTCATATATCGATACTACGTGTTTTTGTTATTGGAAATCCAAACGAATCCAAATAGATATATACGGTTGTAATCTAAAATTCATGTTTATTAAAACCGTCAGTACGTAAATTTTCCAAACGGTTTAACGTATTATCAGAAACTGTCCGATCAACATGTAACATTATTCTATACGTATAAAATAACTTGGACAGTATCGTTGAAACGATACAAACACAAACAAAAAATATTAGCAAAGATAAGAGACAAACGGGGAGAGAAAGATAGAGAGGAAATAAAAAAGAAACAATAATAAAAACTCACCGTACAAAACTTGATATTTCCAAAACAGTTAGTGTGATCCAAAGAGAAGAAGAAGAGTCCAGCAATGTTGAAGTTTGAAAGATTCCTGCCTGTTGAACCTGCAGGCGTGTTGCGAACCAGCTACGAGGATAGATGGAGTAAGAGAGAAAAAGAAAGAAGGAGGGAGAGAGAGAGAAAGAAAGAGCTGGATGATTTAGAGAGAAAGAGAGAGTAGATATCTAGAGAAAGAGAGAAAGATAGAAACTCGTAAAATCGCGGTTACGCAACACGCAACTGGTGGCACACACGCGACGCAACGATCGAAAACAAAACGTCAGTGTTGTGTCTTCCTTGTCATCATTTTCGTGTCCTCAACTTTTTTTCTCTTATTAATTTTCTTTTTTATACTTCTTCTTCTACTTGCTCCTCCTCTTCCTTCTCCTCTTTTTTCTTCTTTTTTTTTCTTCTTCTTCTTCTTCGTTGCTGCAGCACACGAGGAGCACGGTTTAAACGAGAAGTAAAGAAATATACGAAATAAAAAAAGAGAGAGAAAGAACCGATAGGTAGAAGGAAAGAGAAAGAGAAAGAAAAAGAAAGAGAGATAGAAAGAGACAGAGAGAAAAAGAGAGAAACAGAGAGAAAGACACAAAGAGAGAAAAGGAATTCAACTCGAAATATAATATTACGAAGCGTGATCGTGGTAGGCGCGTCACTCTCGCGAAGCACCGCGCTTTCACAGCCAACAAGAGAGTAAAAAGTATATATGTATAACAAAGGTGACAGCTGCGCTTTAGAAAAAAAAAGTCGGAGTAAATCAAGCTCGACGTGACCACGCTCGTTCGCTACGCCATCCGCACTGCCAAACGTCTCTATGTCACTCGTCTCACTAGCGCTCGGCGAACCAACTTCGGCCGTTTCCGTCGCGTCCTCGTCGTGAGCCGAACCAAGATGGCTGTTCCCCGATCCTCGACGCCATCTCGCGACGCCTTTACGAACTTTTTACTTACGGTGCAACTTCGTCGTTACACGATAACTTATCTACGTATCCGCGATTAGATTGTTTTCTCTTTCTTTTGGATCGATCACGTGATTGGCGCACAAAATTGCACATAAAATATTAATAAAAAAAATACATGATATATTCGAATATAAATGAAATGATATATGTATATAACAAGAGCAAAAAGTGTATCTAACGAAATAACGTCTTTAATAGACCCGATAGATTTATTTATTTCTTATTATAAAACGAATGTTTTAAGTCGATAAAGTATATGCGTATACCGATGGTGAAAGAAAGAGGTTATAGGTTTTGTTACATATTTTCGTTGATAATGCTATAACGTTGAACCTTAAAAAAAAAAGAAAACAAAACAAAAAAAAGAGAAAAAAATAGAAAAATGAACAAAAAAGAAATATTTCTCGATAATCGCTTGATCTCACGATAAACTCGAGCCGTCTCATTCGCACGATCAATATATAATAATCAATATATCATTAATCAATATTAGAATATAATAATTCTTTCGTACGAGAGATTTCAAGGTGTATACTCACATACGTACATACAAACTATATATATATATATATACACATACACACATATATATGCATTAATTCGAATCATTGAGATAATCGACACGAGGGAGAGAGAGAGAGAGAGAGAGAGAGAGAGAGAGAGAGAGAGAGAGAGAGAGAGAGAGAGAGAGAGAGAGAGAGAGAGAAGACATAACCACATTGAATCGCTTATTTTCTAAGCATTGAAGTCACTGAACGTTCGTAGCAAGTGATTCGACAATTTGCATGTCCGACGAGTGTCTATGCTAAACGTTTGGAAGAATGTTTAATATATATATATATACATAACTACTATATAGATACATATGTATATATGTAAAGAAGATATGGATGAGAGGTGGAACGTGTATTCGTCGTTCGTTATATTTTTGGCATTAAAATCTCTCTCTCCTAGAAATTGTAACGCGAACTTTGGATAAGAAAAGTAGTAGCAAATAGAAGAAAGAGAAAGAGAAAGAGAAAGAGGAGGAGGTGAAGGAGGAAGAAAGATGGAGGAAGCACAAACTCAACGACGCCTCCTGATTGGTCGATATAACCAAAGCTAATATAGGTTATTATACAATGGTTCGATTAGATCTTGTTTACGAATACAAACGTAATAAGAGTATTTACTTCGTTTTAGAATTATCCAATAAACAAATTATCGAAATAAACATATCAATTAAACAATTCATTGTACAGTTTTTCCTATCTATCTCCTTTCATTTTCCTTCCTTATTTATAAAATATACTATATTATAGGATAATATGCATTATAGAATATAATGCATGGCGTTTCTATCGTGTATGCGTGTTGTGTATGCTTGTGAATTATCAGCACGAAGTTGGTTACCTCGTTGATGCCCTGACAGAAGGTCGATAGAGAACAAATTTTACACTCCTTGTGCTTTTATATCCCTTCCAAGGGATATCGACGAGCTTGATATCTCTATGATGTATGTGTGTGTGTGTGTATATATATATATGTATGTATATATGTATATAATTGTGCAAATATTTCCACATAGCTTTTGACCGATCCTTGTCTATCTATTTTGTTCATTTTTTTTTTTATCGTGACAGATCGCACGTATTCGTAAATTTACGACGAATATAAGGCGTACTATGAACGAATTTATTCCAAGAAATCTGTCGTATTATTCAATGTCGAATACATGTTCACAGACACATACATACGTACAGATACACATACGTAAATACACACACACGAGCACATATTCATACATACATCTATCATATATACGTAAATACGTAACAACGAAGAAACATGAACTATTCTCAAATTTCAACAGAAACTTCACGAATTTTTCCAATATTTATTTTAATAACCCTCCATCGCGATAAATCGATTAGATTGTAATCGTATCTCGTGTCTCCTCGATTAGATAATTTTTACGTCAGAAACAAAAAAGGAAATAATTAACTCTTTCCATACGTAAAACGATTCAAATGGAAAAGAAACAAGCGGAGGAAAAAATTAAATAAGCAAAGGAAATTACTCAACGAAATATATATTGACAGATAGCTTTACTTTCTTGTGTAGCTTTTCTTATGGACGACGTTCAATACTGCCTTGTCAATGCTTTTATTGAACAACGTCGTTACGTACGTGTACGACTTGAACTGAGTTAAATGAGGTTTCCTCGATATAGATTTGTAAGAAATGATTTATGTAAGAATTGTAGGAAAAAATATGAAAAATAAATGTAAGTTATGGAGATAACCTAATTTCACGTTCACGCTTCTGTGAGACGTAGGAGAGAGAAAGAAAGAAAGAAAGAGAAAGAAAAAAATATACAAAGAGAAAAAAAGAGAGAAACAGAAAGAGAGAGAGAGAGAGAGAGAGAGAGAGAGAGAGAGAGAGAGAGAGAGAGAGAGAGAGAGAGAGAGAGAAAGAAACAAGAAAAAAAGGAGACTACGCTAACCCATCGGGCCTCTCGTCTGTAGCGCGTTAAAATTCCGCGCAAAGGAGTTTTCACGCGGGCGAACGACTCCGTCTATGTAAGCGCGGCGGTGGCAGTGGCGGTGTCGACGGCGGCGACAGCGGTGGTCCAATACGCACGTATTCGATCGATATAGACAGCAGCACTAGCAGCAGCAATAATAGTAGCAGCAGCAGCGTCAAACGGCAACGAGGGCGACGACACGACAACAACGACGACGACGACGGCGACGACGACGACGACGACGATACGGCGGCGACGGCGGCGGCGGCGGCGACGATGGCGGTGACGATGGTGACGATGACGATGACGACGATGAGAGGGTGTTCGTGAAATTTTGTAAAGGCCACGCTCGGAACGCCATCTGTCGAGAAGAAGATGAAACATTGATGTGTTTTATCTCGCCTAACTTCATCCCCTCCAATTCTGAAGCTCATACACTCTCTCTCTTTCTTTCTCTCTCTCTCTTTCCTTTCTATGTATATATATATATCTCTCTCTCTCTCCGATACGACTCATCGGCGAAGCTTAAAGCGCATCGAAGATGGCGACAGGAGGGTAGGGTCGAGTCAGTCGCTTAGAAAGGAAGCTTACTCCTCGTCCGTTAAACGACCATAAACGTCGACGTAATGTCGTGTCTGGTAAGTAAGAGAGCTTTTTCGCGATCCTTCTCGTACCTTTTTTTTCGCCCTTATGCTTTGAAAAGAAACAAATTTTGCGATTCGATTCGTGAGAGAAAGAGAGAGAGAGAGAGAAAGACAGAGAGAGAGGGGAACGGCGGGAAAATTCAGGTAGTTCGAAACGACAAAATCGCGAAATGTATATATATACTTGCCGTGAGCCTCTTCTCTTCCCTGGGAAGTTCAATGCGCTACGAACTCGTATCGTGTATGTTCTGTGTGATCAAAAGGAAAATGGGAGCACGATTTTATGTCTGCACACGTATTTACGTGTGTCTCTCTCTACTGTGTACGTGTGTGTATGTGTATATATATATGTGCATATCTATTATATATATGGGTGATAGTGTGTTTATATATATGTATATATATATATATATATACTTAGTCACTGGTAGTAACGAGCATGCACACGTGCGCAAGAGTTCTCTTTTTCTGTTTCTATCTTTTTCTTTCTTTCTCGAACGAACGACTGTCCGGTTAATCTATATAACACTACGAATGAACAAGAAAGAGAGAGAGAGAGAGAGAGAGAGAGAGAGAGAGAGAGAGAGAGAAAAAGAGAAAGAGAGAGAGAGAGAGAGAGAAAGAGAGAGAGAGAAAAGAGCAAAAAAGAGATAGCAAGAGAAGAGGTCGGAATCGACGCTTCCATTACGCGACGTTGCGCGACGAATCAAAAAATTTCTTTCGTGACGTCACCCACGCGATCATCCTTGCGATATATTTCCACGACAATACATATGTCGAGCAATCTGATTGGTCGAGGATTCCTCCAAATCTCGTGATAAATTAGCTCTCGCTTTTAAAATAGTTATTATTAGATTGTATATGTATACTCGTTTAAAATTAATTATGGTTATTATTAGACTGAATAGATATGATTGTGTGTGTGTATGTGTGTATCTATAATTAAATGAAAATCGATCTCTTCGACGATCGAATGATTATTTTAACACGTGATCGAACAAGATGCATTCCATGTCAAAGGTCATTTATATAGGGTGTCGCGATTAACATGATTTCATTATGTAATCAAGTTTAAAATGTATCTTGAATTTTGATCAAATTCTATATATATAGACACACACGCACTATATATATCTCGTCAGAAAATTTATAATTCTTTTTTCTTTTCCTTTATATATATATATATAGCAAGTTTCATGTCGTGTCTCTCTTTTCATGAGTATGTATATACATGTTGTGTATGTGTATGTGTATGTGAAAGCACAGAAAGAGCGATTTCAATGAGAACTTTAAGCTCATGGCGTCCGAGCAGAGTCAACGACGGAAATTGATCGTCGTACTTTCGGATTGGGTCACGTAATTCCTATACATATAAACATATATATGTTGGATATGTATAGTAACATTACAAGTCGATTCTAAAGTACAAAAGAATGAATAGACATTAAAATATTTTCATATTATATTATATATATATATATATATGTAGATATTATGACATATATATTAATTATTTTATTATTATAATATATATATTGTATACATATATATATATGTCTATTTGTATAGATACAATTTAGTCTTCGATCATTCTATAAATCTACGATTTTTAAAAAAATCTGAAGAAAAATAAAAAGAATGAGAAGAGAATAAAAAGAGTTTCTCTTCAGTCTTGTTGTTGTGTCATTTAATCTCTAAGCAACGCTCTTTAAAGTTGACCTTTTAAATCGAATTTACGAAGTTTAAATTTATATTCCTCATTTTCTTTTTCTCTTCCCCCCTCTCTCTCACCCTTTTTTTATCATTGGGATCTTCGTTCTGAGCTTTTTTGATTCTGCTAAAAAATTTTTGGAAAAAAAAAAATAATAAAAAGCCGAAGATCTTTTTCTCGATGAAAGAGGGAAAAAAAAGAAAAGCAAAAGGGACTCCTTTCGTAATCTTCCTTTCTTTCAGATGGTGGTGGTGGGTACTTTTTCCTAACTAGGATTCTCCCCGAAAAAAGGAACGGGGGTGTGCTGCGCGTTACTAACTAACAAATTTAATCAATATTATCAAAACTATTCGCATTTTTATTTCCAAGAAGAAGAAGAAAAAGAAGAAGGAGAAGAAGAAGAAGAAGAAGAGGAACAAAAAGAAGAACAGGAAAAAGAAGAAGAGGATAATGAACAAATCAATAAATTAATCAACGTTTAGAGTTAACTGGAGGACGAGGAGAAGGAGGAAGAGGAAGAGGAGGAAGAGGAAGAGGAGAAGGAGTAGGAGGAGGAGGAGAAGGAGTAGGAGGAGGAGGAGGAGGAGGAGGAGGAGGAGGAGGAGAAGGAGGAGGAGGAGGATGTTGTTGTTGTTTAGAGGAATCTAGTCACACACACAGGAAGAAAGAAAAGATCGACGTCGGCCAAACTATAGTAGGATTAAAAGAATTAATCCAAAGGACATACACCAAAGAAAATTAGTCTGAATTTAACGTGGAGGTCAAAGAACCACCCCTAACCTCCTCTCAAGATCAATACCAAAGAAATCAAAAGATCAACAAGTTTAAATGCTATTATATAATCGAAGTTTATGAGAAAATTGTTATCGATCGTATTTTATCACATAAACTTTGATAAGATGAAGATTAAAGAAATGTCAAGCAACAACGAAGGAAGATTCTCGTCCTTATTCTTGCATTATTGATCTCTAACGAGCTGAACAAGCTATTCCTGTTTCGTATAACCATGATGATGATGATGATGATGATGATGATGATGGAGAAAATGAAAAATTAAATGAATACACCGGAGTACCAGGTATTCAGAATATTAATCTATAATCGGTAAAATCAAGTATGAAAAAAAGAGTAAAATAAAAAAGAGAAATAAAGAGAGAGAGAGAGAGAGAGAAAGGTAAATATTATTAATCTATTTATTGAACAATCAATATGGTTACAAAACTGACGATATAATATAATCGGTAGCTGAAAGGGTTACGAAGTAATAGGAAGAAATAAATAAATAAATAAATAATAAAAGGAAACTATAGTTTCCTAGTTGAAAGTAAGGAAAGGTGAAAGGTTGCAGACGAGCTTTAAAAGTTGAGAGAGGGTTGGAAGGGTATTGAAATAGAGGAGTAGGAGAAGAAGGAGAGAGAGAGAGAGAGAGAGGAGAGAGGAGAGAGGAGAGAGGAGAGAGAGAATAGCAGGGTCTTGTCTGGAAGGGTGGCAAGAGTGAAAAGCCGGGTAGGAGTAAGCCGGCTAGCAAGCAAGCAAGCAAGCAAGCAGAGGCAGGCAGGCAGGCAGACAGGCAAGCGAGCAAGTGAACGAGCTAGGTATCCAAGGAAAGTGTGAGTGAGAAGGAGATATAGAGCCAGACAGAAAGAGAGAGAGGGAGTGAGTAAGTGGAAGAAGGAAGGAGAATCCATAGGAGGGGGTGAAACCGGGTTGATATCGACCGAGGATTGCGCTTGCGTGGAAAAAGGCGCGCAATCGCGCTCGAAGAATTCCATCGTGCGCGTCGTCAAAGATAGTAGTCAAAGCTCTCCTCTCGAGTAGTGTTCGGTTGATCGACGAAGTAGAAACGACAAGAGAGAACGAATGCATAACGTTATTCCATCACTGTTTCTGTTTTAGCAATGTCGAATATACTTAACTTCCGTTATCCTCTTTAGCTCGGTGGTTGGTGATTCCAACGCCTGCACGAGCCATCGACGAACTTCCGGAAGTCTTTGCGGATAGATAGATACAAAGAGAGAGAGGAAAAGGTAGAAGAAAAGAGAAGAGGAGAGCAGAAGAGAGAAAAAAGATCATATTTCTTTGGATCGAGAAGCCGACTGGGAACGTTGAGAACAAGGGGTGGGAGAGCAGGGGAGGGAGAGAGAGAGAAAGAGAGAGACAGACAGACAAGGAGAAAGAGAAACGAGGAGAAACAAAAAAGAAGAGAGTAAAGCTATCGCGAAACGCGATAACGAGCTGTGATAAGACTGTATAAGTCTCTCTCTCTCTTTTTTTCTCTCTCTCCCTCTCTCCCTCTTTCTCTCTCCCTCCATCCCTTTTCGTTGTCGATTTCTAGGCACTATTACATAGTTACGATAGTGTTCAAGAACGTCATCGTCATGACGTTCGTCCTACCTAGGAGACGACACAATTTCAATAGATGTGACGGTGGTTGTGGAGGTGGTGGTGGTGGTGATGGTGGTAGTGGTAGTGGCAATGGTAATGATAGTGCTAGTAGTGATCGTGATTATGTTACCTACTCGTCACTGAATCCACCGAGTTGAAGAAGAACTAATCTAATCTAATCTAATCAAAGTAATACGTGAGAGAGGAGAAGTTTTTAGTCCTCTTGTCGATATGCTCTGATAGACGAATGCGAGCGTCGAAGTCTCTCGAGGCTGAGGTGCTCGAAGATTAGTCTCTCTTATTTCTCTTTATCTATCTCTCTCCTTCTCTTTTTATCTCTCTCTCTCTCTCTCTATTTTTCTTCTCTCTTTCTCTTTGTTCCTCTGTCTCTGTCTCTGTGCTTAACTTTTTGAACATGATCAATATGCAGCAGTTGATCCTAGGACAAGTATCTGGTAGTAGCGAGCAACCTCAAGAAGAGGTTCAATTGACCGAACTCTTGCCCGTCAAACAGTCACGTATTAGGGAGAATAATGTTTTCAAGGACATCGACGCTACCGATGCGTTGAAAGCACTTCGAAGTTTTTCCGGTGGATGTAACGAGGAGGAACAGGACTTCGGATTGAGAATTTTTGACGAAAATGGCCGTGATAAAGATGAGATTAAAACTAAACGTGGATGCGGGACTAAGAGGAAATCCAATCACTCGAACCTTGATAACTTGGAAAAGAAGAAAAATAGCTCGAACGAACGTGACATCGATCATCGCGACGCCACCAATTGTAAAAGATCGATGATGTCCAAGAAAAGGAACGTAGCAAGAAAAAATTCTAAGAAGATAACCTCCGGTTCTAACAAAAAGTCTGTTAACAAAGACCGAACGAAAGACGATACTGAAGAGGACGACGATGATCTGTCTGTTTTATACGACGACGAAATTCCGACATATTTGGATCTAGACAAAACGAAAGACAGTTTGAACGACGAAGTTTACGTGTTCCGTCGTGAAAGATCTAACTCATGCTCTCTCTCTCAAACGTCCAGCGAGGTGAATCATGACAATACAGAGGAGATTTATGAAAACGATTATCAAACGACCGACGGGGTTCTAATAAAGAAATTCACGCATCGTTCAAAGAATTCAGAGATTAGTACGGACGAGTTGAACTCATCGGTATCCGAGGAAGAAAGAACGACTCCAACGACCGACGATAATCCAGAGAAAGAGCTAAGATTGAAGATCGACGCGATAATCCAGGCGAATTTTTTGGTCGAAAGAGGAGATAACAACAATGTCGTTAGTCAAGATAGAAAGAAATTAGGTAAGAAAGTGAGTTCTTCGAAGCTATCGTCGTCGCCATCACCACCATCTCGGTTATCTAACATAGGAACTAGCGAGGCTCAGAATGGATCGAATTTCAGCGACGAGGAGACCAAAAGATCGGAGGACGATGGTAGCAACGAGGATCAAACCCAAAAGGATTCTCAAAAGAAATATTGTTGTGTTGTTTGTGATGCTCGTTTCAAAGGTAGCGGTGGCCTAAGGAATCACTACAAAGTCGTTCACGGTGCCGGGCCAATTTTTAAATGTGACGAGTGCGGTAAGGAGTTCCCATTGAAGGAACGTTTGAAGTTACACGTTCGAACGCATACCGGTTTCAAGCCTTACAAGTGTCCGGAATGTGACAAGAGCTTTGCTAGGGGTGGCCAATTGGTTCAACATCGTCGTACACATAGCCAGGTAAAACCCTATCGTTGCGCCCTCTGTTCAGGCACGTTCACATGTGCAGCGAATCTTGCTTTGCATGTTAAACGGCACAACGGTCAGAAGGATCACAAATGTGAGATATGTGGCAGGGGTTTCGTTAGACGCGACGCATTGAAAAAACACTTGGAGTGTCTTCATCGCGACGTCAAGTCGTTTTTATGCGTGATTTGTAACAAAACGTTCAAGGGACACCTACCTCAACATATGAGGACTCATGCGCGAGACAGACCACACGGTTGTGCTACTTGCGGCCAAAGATTTGCTCAGAAATCACAATTGACCGTACACCAACGTACTCATTCGGGACAGAGACCATTCAGATGTTTGGTCTGTTGGCAAGCGTTTGCCCACTCGACTGCGTTGAAGTTGCACACTAGAAGACATACCGGGGAAAGGCCATTCAAATGTGTTGAATGTAATGCCGGTTTCACCCAATTGCCACATTGGAAAAAACATATGAAATGTATTCATGGTAGAAACGAGCCGTATGGTTGCAAACGTTGTAAGAGTTTTTTCAGGATCAAAAACGACTTAGAGAATCACGAGAAATCTTGCCACCCTGAGATAGAACACGACGTCGAGGGCTCGTCCAACTCTCTCGGTGCCTCGAACGATTCCACCGACAAGACCACCAATACGAAATACAGAACTATGACGGTCGAGAGGATGCGTTTGTTATTGGCTGTATTATTAAAGAGGATCAGCAAACAGGAGAGATTAGACGAGTTGGGTTTCGGTAAACGTCTTATCGACAAAGTTCTTCATGATTCTTTGATATCTGCTGGCAAGGACCCGGCAACGGGTAAGGGTCTCTCCGAATTGGAAACTCTCACCAAGAATCTTGAGACTTTCCTCGAGTGGACCGTACCGAAGGAACACTGGGAGAATTTTCGTCGAATGAAAAAAACTCCAGAAGACATCTTGGAAACTCTCACGGCTACGTAGAGGTGATTATCGGGACGAGGACCTCGTTTTTGGTTTCTCTCTTTTTTTTTTCCTTTTTTTCTCCGCCCAAACCCCCTCCCAATCCCTTCTTCCTCCCTAAACCCGTCAGCATCTCTCTCGAACGGTGCAACCTATGAGAGTAACAAACGATTAGCAAAAATATTTATTTCTCAAGGCCGTTTGAACAAAATGTTAACCCACCGTGTATAACACCGTGATTATTTTTATTTATTTACTATTTTTTCTTTTGCTTTTTTTTTCTTTTTTTCTTAGAAAAAAAAAAGATACTTGGTATCTTCATATCAGATTGTTATTCTTGTCTCTCGTACAAGCATACAACTGCACACAAATCTTGTCTTCAGCTGTTGACAATCGAATGCCAATTGCTGACCAAACTTTTTTATTTTTTATTCTAATTGCACCCCTGTCATCATCATCCCCCTTACTAGCATCATCCCCCACATCAGTTGCAACATCATTATCATAGTCGTCATTATTATCATCATCATCATCAACAACATCAACAGCTCATATTTTTATACTTAGAAATGAACGAGATAATTATCAATCAAAAAAGTACATATATACGACTGATTTCATGTACTTCGGATTTAGATCCGTCTCGTTCGCGATTAGCACAATATGGTGATAGTTTCGTGAAATATCAAATCATACCAAAGCAAAGACAAAAACAAATAAATGAAAAATAAAAACTAAACGACAAAAAATAAAAAAAAAAAATTAAGAGTGCGGAAAGAGAGGGGAAGAAGGTATTATAAAAAATGAAAGAAAACAAGGTAGACTGCAAAACATAGGACTTGGGTCAAAAAGTTCTTTAAATGGACCTGGACTTTTTAGATGATTTTAAACATTAATTACTTTGCTTCGAAACTTTTTAACATTCATTTTTCTTTTTTTTCCTAATTATAAAACGAAAAAATTATTAACTAAAAAGTCTTGAAAAAAAATAATTGATGTTTACAATCATCTAATAATTTAGGATCCCTTCTAAGATTCTTTTAGCCCATCCAGTACACATACATACATTTTTACACACACATACACGATACGTATTATTGCTAGAATCCAACGAAACAATCAAATTTAGATACATTAATTGTTAAGAGAAATTAAAATAAGATGGATAGAAGAAGAGGTAGGGCGGGGGTGATAAGAGAAGATAAGTATGATCGATACCTATTGAAAAACGTCGATTCTTTGATGTGTGATACTATTAGAAGTGAATGAAAAAAGAAATGAAAAAGAAAAAAAAAATTACTATATCCTTCTTCATAGTGCCATTTTGTGATTACACTTGCCATAATTATACCAATGATCGTATCGATTGCACCAGTTATTTCGTAGATACTAATAAGTAGCTAATGATTTGCACGGAAGATACACACACACACACAAATATACATATACACGCGTTCAAATTCGTTAGACATTATATTTTTCTTTAGTTTTTCTTTTTTTCGATATTTAAAACGCGAAGAAAAAAATATATATATACAAACAAAATAAATAAATAAATAAAAGAAAATAAACTAAGAAGACAAAAAACACAGTAGTGAGATCTAGAAAAATTTGAAAAATCCTTGTTTTTTAATATTTCCATATATATATATATATAGTGACGAAACTTTACTCTCCTCTTCGCATATTTTTAAAAAATAGAAATAAGAATAATAAAATCAATAGATAATAGAAAAAAATTTTTTAAACGTTCGTCACGCTGGATCTCAAGCACTCTTGCCATGTAAAGAAAAAAATAGAAAAGAAAAGAAATACAATAAAGAAAAAAAAAAAAAAAAATCTACATGATTTTAAAAAGCACATTTTTTGCACTGTAACGTTCGAAACGATAGAGTCGAGGATTTTTATAAAAAAGAAAGAAACAGAAAAAAAATAATTACACTACCACCATCAACAATTACAGTATCAACAACAACAATAACAATAATAAGAGGCTATTATAGTTACTTCTTACATTATTATCATCATTGTTACTTTCTATAAACAAATGCAGGATTGGGGCGAAAAGTTTTTAAATGGACCAAAAGTTATGGAGTGATTTTAAAAATCAATTAATCTTTCTGGAAACTTTTATACTTGTAGTTGGGCTCATCAGTTGGATAAGTTAATCTTATAATTTTACAATCTCTGAAAAAAGTTCAGCTTAAATAATCTCAAAAAAGAGTAATTCATTTTTAAAATCATCACGGAATTTTTGATTCATTCTGAAACTGTTAGCCATTCCTTCTCTGCATATTACGTTTTTGCGCGTAAGGGTATATAATATATTATTATTATTATTATTATTATTATTATTATTATTATTATTATTATTATTATGAGAGATTTCATTATGTGTTCAATTTATTGACCTAATCGCAATAATGATTAGGTATGAGTTACTAGTTGCTTTTTGTTCCCCACCTTTTTAGATTTCGTATTATTATGTGTCGAAGTTCATAAGAAATAAATAAATAAATACAAATATATATATACACGCATGCACATATACAATACATATATATATATATTATATACATATATATACATATATGTACGTTAGGTTTGATACCTTTTGTATCGACGCGCATTCGTTTTAGCTAGGTGGTTAAGTAAATGTGAACAGACAATAATGAAAAAGAAAAAAAAAAAAGATCGTAAGATTAATATATTATAATCTTTGAAAATTAAATTAATAAAAAAATATATATATACATATACATATATACACGTAAACATATACACAAACATACAAACAAACTACAAGCGTAAATGTTAGTATTAGAAGCATTAAAAATAACGATAGGACGAAATAGAGTGAGAGATAAATTTATGTTTAATTAATTAATATTATATGAATAATTTTAATTCGATTACCTAAATTATTTGATTTTTTTTCTTTCTTCAGTTTTTTTTTTTGTATTTTTTTTTCTTTTTTTATAAATCGTTATTAAGCAACAAACAACCAAAGCAATCCTTCGACGAATAAGACAAAAACAATCTCGATGATGTAAAAATCGAGACCACTGAGCCGATGATTTAGAAAATGGTCTAATCAAGGTCATATTTATCGTACTGAGATATTTTAACATTTTTTTTTGAGGGTAATTAGTGTAAATTTTATTCACATAGACAGTATGATGAGATTTACAACACTCTATAAAAATATTACAAAAAAAAATAATAAAAAAAAGTAGTGTGCGTTGAGTTATACTTATTACTTTATTAGAAAACTTATTCATTTAAGTTTTTTTTGACTAAAAACTACAAATAAATTCTTTATAAAAATCAAAAAAGAGCGATAACAATGCGTTCTATTAAGTGTCTCAGAAAAAAAAGAACAAAATGCTGACAGACCAATTATGTAATTAATATCTCAAATGACTTGCAGATCACTTTCAATAATTACCGGTTCATATAAAGATGTAAAATTTGAATCCAAAGACGCTCTATACATATATATTTTTCTTTTTTATTTTAATGATAATATTTAATTAATTTTCTAAACTTTCGAAAAGAATAAGAAGGAAAAAAAAGAAATTAAAAGATTCTTTTATCGTTGCAAAGCTTTGTAAAAAAAGCTATAAAAGGAAACACAAGAAAACGGATTCGTGGTCGTTTATTTTTGACTAGAGAGAGAGAGAGAGAGAGAGAGAGAGAGAGAGAGAAAGAAAAAGAAAAATAAAAGAAAAAGAAAAAGAAAAAGAAATTTCCATGTTTTTGTTACACACACGTATGTACATAGAATATGCAACAACGCGTGTAAACTTATTAACATAAACGATACCGTACCACCATCTTATTCTTCGTCGAATGTAGTCGATGGCTTATCGTTTTCAAATTTATACGACGAAGATCGAAATCTACGTTCTTTTATTCTTCTTCTTCTCGTTTTTACCGGTGCGAATGCAAACGAGGGGTCGAAAGAGCATCGGATGTGTATCGAGGTCAAAGTGTTGTACGCGTGATCGATGCGCTTCGTTAAAAAAAAAAAAAGAGAGAGAAAAGTAAAACGCATCGATCGTTTATTTGTTCATTCAGTTTTTAAACATTGTCTTTATATAATGTTTATATAATTTACAGTGCCAAAAAAAGTGAAAGAAAAAGAAAAGAAATAATTTCGACCACATCGCGCTACTCTTATTCCTATACATATAGATATCTATATAATATTATTATTGTTGTTATTATTATTATTATTATTATTATTATTATTATTATTATTAATTTTATTGTTAATATAATTTACAGTGCCAAAAAAAAAGAAACAAAAAAATAAATTTCGATAACAACGCGCTGCCCTTAATCCTATATATATATGTATAGATATCTATATATATTATTATTAATTAATATTATTGTTAATAATAATATTATTATTTTGCGTGAAGAGCGATTTACGTGTCGAAGGAAAGTTTAAAAACGATATATTGAAATGTTTTATGTTTCTTCTTTCTAAGAATTATTATTACAGTATAGATTGTTTATCATATATATTATATATATATATAGAGAGATATATATATATATATTATTTTTTTCTCCTTCTTTGTTGGTGCCATACACGTTAAGTCGTTTATATATACAATATAGCGTACATATGTAATAAAAGAGGAAGGAAATTATTTGAATAAAAATGTTTCATCTTTAAACGCGTCTCTTTCATATTTTGTTTGTTTGTGCTGTTGTTTTCTGTTTTTTCCCCCCATATATTGCATATATGCAGTTTATATTTTTATATTTAATAAAAATTTTTTTTAATTTCTTACTTTTCTCAAAATTTTAAAATGTAGAAATTGAATATATTTTTTTCAAGTATTTTTTTTCGATACCTTTTATTGAAAACATTGTAATCTCGATTATACAAAAAAGAAAAATATATGGATATATATTTATATAAATTTTTCAATACTTATACTCTATTAAAAAAATATCTTTCATATATAAATTGACAGATCTTTTCTTCTTTTCTTGTTTTTGTGTTTTTAATTTTTTTAGATTGCAATAAAACATATAATAATGATTAATCTAAATGATATATATATAATGATATATATATATATAACAGTTATTATCATTGTAAAATACTTTAGAAAATAATCAGACTTACATATGACAAATATATCACTATTTCTTAGGACATTTGTGAATAATATCTTTCTTATTGTCTCACTATTCCCAAGTAAGTTCAAAAGATTCTTGCATGTCCAATAATAATCCAGTAATACTGAAAGACTAAACGAAAATTAAAGATTAATTATAATTGAAAGGGAGGGAGAGGAAAAAAAACTTAATACAGACTATACCAATTGTAGTATGCTATACTCTATATTAATATAATATACTTATATATTCGTATAAATAATATAGTATATTATTAAATTAGAGAAAGAGGGAGAGTATATTATATATTATAAAAATATATAAAGAATAATATAAAAAACTTACCGATTTCAATGGATCGAATTTAAATGTAATCTCATTCTTATTCAATATCACTCGAGAGACTGATTTATTTACTCCCAAAATTTGGATCCTGCCAAGAATCATTTTTTCTTTGAACGTACCCTTTTGCAAAAATACAGAATGTAAAGTTTGATTGTTAGCCACGAAGGACAGCCACGTATATTCTCTTTTCTCAATGGAATCTAAAAATTTATGGAAAAAGATAAAAGTAAGAAAAGAAATTAAAAGAAAAAAAATTAAAAAAAAAAAAAAAAAGAAAAAAAAACAGGAAGATAAATTCTTAATTTTTTTTTTAATTTTGATAACATGCCTAGACTATCTCCATCGTCCCAATATAATTCTCCTTTAGCAAATCCGAGCTGATCCAGGGCTACTAATAATTCAAAACTATTCTTCCTACTCTCCGTAGTCGTGGCACCTGGTTTTTGTGCTGGTAATATTGAACCACCACGAATCAACAAAGGTATAGTATCCAATGGAGCATCAAATGTAAATTTCTGGCCGATTGAGAAGAATGATTTTTTTGTATATAAATCATACCACAGTCCACGTGGTATATAAGCAATCACGTTTGTTTTACCCTGCATTAATACAAACAATATATTAACATTTCTCAGACAATTTCATAACTTTAATAATGGAGAAGTTACATATATGTACGAGTGTAATTCTGATCAATCGATAATGTGTTAAAAAAACATATAACAAGATTCAAGTTATGACAAAAATATACTTGATAAATTTTTTTTACCTCCTCTAAAACTGGGTTGATCATCAAAGATTTTCCCCACATAAATTGTGTATCAATTTCGTATGTTGCTTTGTCGTTAATGAATCTAATAAAATTATTTTACATTAATTTAAAGGTTTCTTTCACATAAATATAATTTATGCATATAAAGGATATATGTATATACATACTCAAAAAATAATGGACGAGCAACAGTTTCTCCAAATTTATGTGCTCGGAAAAATAGTGTGTACAAATATGGCAAGAGCCAGTAACGTATGGTAAATGCTCTTTTTGATGATTTCACCACTAAATCACCTAAGGCAACTGGATCTTGCTCCTACAAAATATATAAAATATTATATATATAATTAATTAAATAAATATATATATAGCTTTAATGATTGTTTACTGATAAAATATGTATTACTTACTATTGTACTATCCGAGTTGTGATTCCTTGCAAAAGGATAAAATGCACCGAGTTGCATCCACCGATTGCACAATGCTGCAGTTGTATTTCCATTAAATCCACAAATATCAGCACCTATCATCGGTATTTGAAAAAGATTGAAGTTAAGTATTTCAGGAATACTCATTTGTAAATCGTACCTAATGAACAAAGTAGAAAAAATTGAAAACTAAAAAGTACAAGTTTTTGTTTATTTTCTTTTTTAAATATTAATCTTTTTTTTTTACCATGTCGAAAAAACGTCCCCAGACCAATGACCAGCATACATCCCATGCCCAACCCACGTCGAACGTGAAATTACAAATGGCCTTTTTTTTCTGATATTAGTAAGAGCACTGAAAATATTTTTTTCAATTATTTATATAGACAGATTCAATTAACGTTATAAAAATTAATACTACTTACTAGTTTGTAGCTATTGCATGACTAATGCCATAAGTATTATGAAGATTATAATGTGATCCTAAATAATGTTTTGCATTCATGCATAATGTTTTTGTAGCTAATTTTTTTCCTATAATCATTGGAGTATATTCTGGATAATCTAATTCGTTGTCAATGCAGCCATTTTTATTACCATTGTAAAAGTTGGATGGTTCATTCATATCCTTACAGAAAAAAAAAAATATATATATATATATAATAAAAAAAATACAGAATATTTGGCGACACACATGATAAATTATTTTAAAATAATAATAATATTAAATAATACATACAATCCATGCACCATCGTACTGGAAACTATTATGCAAGTCTTGCATCATATTCAAATAATAATCTTTTGCTTTCGGATGAGTAAAATCAGGCCACACTGTTGATCCTTTGTTCCAAACTTTTCCTTTAAATGGTTCATTGGATATAGCATCCTTTACGAATATTTCCTGTTTTACACCTTCATCGTATGGACGATACGATCCGCTTTTTTCTGACGCACCAATACCAGCATCGATCAATGGAATATAATGCATTCCTAACTATAATACATGAAATAATATATCACACTGTTATTATATAGACTTATAGTTGCAAATGAAATTATTATAAATTTCATATACATTATGTAACTGCTCAACAAATTTTGGTAATTCATTAAATGTTTCTTTATTATACGTGAAATCATTATTCTTATCCATGTAATCTAAATCGTTCCATTGTGTATCCTAAAAAGAGTAAACTTATATTAATTCACATTCTTATTTTTATTTTATAATATATATAAGATTACGAATACATTACAAATGGAATTCCAGCTTCTATGGTTCTGTTCCATACTTTTATAGTTTTCTCCAAGCTTCCATATCCATATCTGGGGAAAAAAAAAAAAAAAAAAAACGAAGAAAATAAGTATTTACTCAAATCATGATACTTCATGGTACTTAAAATAAAGTAAATATACCGGCATAAGTGAAAACCTAATGACCAATACGGTGGTAGGAAAGGTTTACCAACAATTTCAGAATATTGTCTTGCCACATCTTGCGGAGTTGGTCCCAATAAAAAGTACATATCAAAGATACCACCTATACTTCTAAAAGTTACAGCAGGAGTTGGTTGTAATATTGTTTCTGTAAAGATTAAATTACATAAGGGATAAATATAACATTTAATACAAAAGAAGGAAGAAAAATGAAAAAGTTTTTGTTTATATATTTACCCATTGGATTGCTATTTAGAAATAATACTCCATGACAATTTCCTGATTCTTCTATCATGAGATAAAATGGATGAGAACCATATAAATTCGCCTATATGAAACAATAGTTTATTTTAATTTTTTTATATTAATCATGATTAAAATATAAAATGTACATAAACTTACATTTTCTATTGGTGGTTGATCTGCATTAAACATCGTATAGCGTTTCCAATCGTTTTTTACTTTTAAATGTGTTCTATGTTCACCAATACCATAAATGTCTTCTGAAGGTAATATGCCACTTATTTGTAAGAATTGATCAGCAAATATAAAGCCACCAATACCAATGGAGTCAAACCTGCAAATAGAAATATAGTATTATAATAATGTTAAGTGTTATCTAAATACTAAAAAACAATTACACTTACAATGTCGTGTTGTCTGCAACTCTATCAACTTTAAATCCAACTTTTTCATCATCTGTGACAAATCTGTATTTTGGTTTTTCAGGCCAATAATACGAGGATGGGAAATCAGATCTTATTGGCCATGGAGGCTCATATCTTTGATTTACAGGATCATAAATCTACAATAATATAGATTAACGATATATGTTAATTATATTTTAAAAGATATTATTAAAATAATTTTTTTTTTATACCTTAACACGTAGTATTGAACTATCAATCATTGTTGTTTCCATTTTCACAAGGGATATGTCTTTTTTATAAGCGGATTTTTCTTTTAAAGCAAGAAATCCAGAAAAACTATTGTCTTGCTGACTAAAGTTTTCATATTTATAAATACTCCAATCATAAGGATAATAACAATAAGGAACATTTAAGAATTCGTGATCATATTTTACTGGATTCCAGCAACAACCTCTTTTTGTGCAATCAGATTCAGTAGCTCCAAATTCCGGAAGACAATCGAATCGTAATGATAGAGGAATCTTCCTACACTAAAATACATAAAAAATATCAATTTTATAATCAAGATCAATATTTTTTTACATATGTTGATTAAATAAAAATTAAACTAGTTACTTGCAAATAGTTTTCTGGTTCATTATTAACTGTTATTTTTTCATATATATTATCATCTTGCATAATAATTACATCATAGATGTACTCTCTTTCTTCGATAATATCATCTGGATCTTCAATTGTTTTGTATCTCCAATTTTCAAGGTCATTAACAATTTCATCCATATAAATCCTTGATTCTTTGCTACTAAATACAGAATAAGGTAGTATAGCAATTATTATAACAGCACTTAAAAAAATTGCAACAAGCATTATAGCAATATAAGTATATTTGACACGGGAACTTGTTTTTGCATCAACAATCTTCACTTCTTTATCATTTGCCTTTATTACATCCATCTTAACTAGTTTGGAAGATTCATCTGATTTATCATCTTGTTTAATTAGTTCAGATGGATTCTTCTTAAATTCATTGTTACCCTTGATAATCATTTTAGGGCAACAGTTTATACCACTGTAATAAAAAACATAAAATCGATATCATTTAATTATTCGATTAATATAATAACACGGTTATAACAATAATAATTATAATAATAACAACATTGAAAACTTTTTATAAATATAAAAAAAAGAATTATTCAAAGTATAATTCTAAATTCCAAAATAAGATTCATAAATAAATCAATACATTATTATTTCGTGTAAAAAAGGACAACAAAACTGTCCTTATTGTTCTTTACAAATTTTAGACGAAAAGTACTATCAAACAGTCACACATTTATTTTTAATTTAATAAAGAGTATTTACCATATATATATAACCTCGAAATCAATCAAATTTACCTTCGATGTTATTTAATATCACTTATAATTAACTAAATATTCCGCGTAACGAACTAAGTTCAATAATTTCATTTTTTCTATTTCAAAAAAAGGGCAAAAAAAAAAGCAAAACACAATGACGTTTGTTATTGAAATAGACTATACTTTTGAATTTCTTACCGGCTTTCTCGACTGATGTCTTCCGTAATTTTTCACTTTAGCTTCAGAAAGAAATTGTCTCGACTCTTCTTTATTGAGTCGTTAACACTGAAATGCGTCGTTCACTGTAGCAAATGAAAGATTGCAACTTATCTTATAGTATATATATTTAGTATCGTATGTCTCATCCTTTCATATGTACATGTATGTGTACATATATGATTCGTGGAAAAACCCAATATATATTTGCGTAACATAAAAATAGTTTTCTTTAAATTTAAACAATTTGAGAATACTACGAAGTAAAGTAATATTTAATTTAAATTTAATAGAGCACAAGCGCCCTCGATTGTTGTTCTCTCTTGCTTGATAAGCACTGATAAAAGTTTGACATTTTCTATATATGTTTAACCTTTAACATTTTTTTTTTTTGAACTTACGTGATCATTGGATCGTAATATTTACTATTTTCGTACACTTTGTATTATTTATTTGTCGTTAGTAATAAATCATTAAATTGGTTATAATAATAAAAGTTTTTAGTCCATAAACAAAACTGGGTATATATGTATATATGTATACACGTGCAGAATTGCACCAATTAAGAGACAAACAATCTCTTACGCCTTTTATGATAAATACATTCATTATCAAGAAACACATACAAATGTTATCTATACGCTGAATATGAAGTTACATTAGGTGTATATGTGCAGTAATATGAGAATGATATGCACATAACTGGTTTATTAGTTTCATTGATTGTTGTGTAAGAATATGAAACTTATAATTCTTAAAATAGAATTATACGAATGAATATTTCAATATAATAGAAGAAATAAATCATTTAATTTTTATGAACATACTTTGATACAATACAAATTTGATATTTTTTATAAACATAGAAATCTCTTAAGTTTTTTCAACCATATTATTTTCCTTTTCATTTTCACATTTATGTACGATCTCTGAAAAGATAATAATAAATAAGTTATACGAATGTTACAATATGCGAATGAAGTTAATTAATCGATATAACATGACCTTACTTTTTACGATTTCCCGTAAAACTTGAATCGTTGGTGATTCTGGAATGTCGATTAAGAAGTTTTTTCCCTCGTCACAACATCTTGCAATCAATGGATCTAATGGTAATGATCCTAAAAAATCAATATTTAAATCGGCGGCCATAGCACGACCACCACCTGTCAATGCAGGAAAAATTTCTGCGGAATTCTAAGGAAATTATAATTTTTTATTAAATTGATATTCTCTGTGAAAGGTTTTTTGAATTTGCTGAAATAAAATTAGAAACTTACCTTACACTTAGGACATACAAACAAACTCATATTTTCAACTACACCTAATATTGGAATGTTTACTTTGTTACAAAAATCTATTTCTTTCCTGACATCCAACAAAGCAACTTGCTGAGGTGTAGTGATAACTATGGCACCAGTTATACCAGCACTTTTTAAATATGTGGTTACTGACAAATGTTCATCTGAGGTACCCGGTGGTGTGTCCAGAATAAGATAATCTAAATTGCCCCAATCAACTTCAGACAAAAATTGTCGTATCATACCATTTTTTTTAGGCCCTCTCCATATTACTGCACTGCTTGGACTATCAAGTAAAAATCCAATTGACATCAATGATAAATTATCTTCGATATACTGGAAATATGCATTAACATTATTCATCTAGAATACTTATTAATTAACATTCATATACAAAATTTATTTATTAAATTACCACAGGAGACCAGCCAGAACCACTTTGATGTATTTGTTCTCCAAGTGCTCCTAAAATTCTTGGTTGTGATGGACCACAAATATCAATGTCCAACACAGCAATCTAAAACCATATTGTAAAATAAGAATATTTGAAAATTAATTTATATACATATTTAAGCATCATGTATATAACTAGAAAGCAAAGCTTGTAGTATAGCTATATATAAGAATTGTGATAATCAATAAGAGGCTGGTACAAGTTGATACGACATAGATACCTATACATCTATAGATATAGTTAAGTTTTTGGTATTCTTCTTAAAAGGAGAAGGCACAATAGACTCCGATATGAAAGGATGTACATAGAGAATCACATGGATGTGCTTGGTATAGGAAAAAGGGTATGTATGATATAATAAATTATTTTATTTATTTTGAAACATAAATAATACTTACATTCTTATCAGGATTACTATCTGCCAGAACCCTAGATATCAATGAAGTCATTGTACTTTTACCAACTCCACCTTTGCCTGATAAAATCAAGATTTTGTGTTTGACATTAGATAATCTTTCTTTAACTAATTCTATATTAGGATCCGGTTGTTTTGTTGCACCTGATGCACATAATACTTGGTTTGGACATCCTGCACAAGCTGATGCTTTACCGGCATGATCACTCTGTGTACCAGGACAATCTGCAAATATTCTGATAATTTTCTTTCTCATAAGAAAAATTTTTTTTTAAGCAATTTCCATTTGAAAATAATTTTTTACAAATTTCAATTATGTAATAGATCGTTTTTTATATTTATAATATTTTTATATAAATCATTTTTGTGTCATTGATTGAAATTATAAAAACATAAATTTTAGATAAAATTCTAACCTTTAATTTATTTTTACGATTAATGACAGTATAATACTAATTGAGTTTGTATTACAATATAATACGAATATAAACGATATGATAATTAAAATTGAAATAATTAATGTAAAATATAAAATTATGACTGATAAATTGATCTTACGTTCTGGAGCTTCATTTGGTACATCTGCCATGTTGAGAAATATTATCAATACTGCACCACTATACGCGCGCTAATCAAAATGAGAGGTTATAATATAAATTTACTACAATTTTTTTTCCTTTTTAAATATATTGTGTAAGTCAATAGATTTCAAAAAAATATTTTTTTTATATATTTTTTTCTTATATCAAAGAATAAGATTAATTAAATTTTTTTTAATTTTATCATGTTTTTTCTTATATCAAAGAATAAAATTAATTGTTTGTTTACATAAATTTTTTTTTTACAAATATATAGAGGATAGCACTCATTGAGATCTTAAATATTATCTATTAAAAATAATGAATTGTTTTGACAGCAATTACAGCCATGGAGTATTATTGGTTCATCAATGCCATACATGGAATCAACAATTCCTATCCATGTAAGCGATTACAGTCGCACACATCATCTATTACCTTGGAGACCTAATACAGGATTTGAAAATATTGAAGTTATACCATTGTATGCTTACTATTTACTATTATCTAAATACTATCAATATTTTTTTGTTAATATAAATTATAAAATATGTTTTTCTGACAGGGCTAGAAAATGTATATCAAATTATCCATTAGATGCAACTAGTGGTGCTATGCATAAGCCATTAAAGTTTCCTGATTTAGTAACAGGATGTCATAGAGATTCTGTGCATGCATCTAAAGCAGCTCTTTATACAAGATATACTCCAAATGAGTGGTTTCAAAAACAAGTTAAATATTATAATGAAGCAGATTCTAACAGACAGTTATCAGAAAGATTGAGAAATGATGCTTTAAGAATAGTAAGGTATGTGTTAAAAATTTATTTAGACTATATTTATAATAATCTTAATTATTGATTCACAGGAATGCAGAAGAGAAAATACAATATGGACAATTAGATACTGGAAGAAGACTAGGTGAAAGAATAAATGATGTATCCTTTTGGCGAAATGAAATTGTTTCAGAATTGGAAAGATTACTACAAGAAATAGAAAGACTTCAGGATTGTCGTTCTGTTCTAGAAAAAGCAATAAGAGATATTGAAGGGCCATTACATATTGCACAAGAATGTCTTTATCATAGAGAAGCAAGGAAAGGTATAAGATGATTATATAATATATTATTTTATAACAAATGTATAAGATAAAATTTATGTGACACAGGGACAGAACTTGTTCATGATGAATCAGAAAAATGCTTGTTGAAAGAAATAGAAAACTTAAAAAATTGTCAAAGAAATTTAGATGTATGTCTTGACAAATGTAAAGATCAGGTATGTAGTTAATTTTTAATATAATTTATGAAGTAATATATACATATCTCATTCTTCTATTCTCGTAGTTGCGCAATTGTAGAGCCTCACAAAATCAACTAGAATTAGATTTGAAAAACAAAGAAAGTGCATTAGGTATAGATATGATGTGTCATCAATTGAATAATTATAGCCATGGACTACAATATTTCACTGGAATAGAAAAATATGATCCTTGGTAATGAATCTAATTTTGAAATAATTAGTAAATTAATTAGTAGAATAATTAATAATTTCATATTGATCTTATTGAACTTTTTTATACTAGTCTCTCAGAACAAGAATGTTGGGCAGAAGCAGCAAACCGCATAATACAAAAATCACAACACGAAAGAAATATGTCTACTCAGTTGAGAACAAGTGCAGAAGCTCTTATAAGTAAAGTGGCTCAAGAAATGTGGGATTCATGGAGTACTACCAACAGTGCTTTGACACATAGATCTTCTGAATTACTTGAAGCTAAAAATAAACTGCAACAACATTTACAAAAAGTATACTTTTAAATGATCTGTTATATATATGTGATAATTTTTTGATGTTAACATATTAATGTATTATAGGTACAACAAGAAATATTTGATGTTGAAAAAAATATGGAATTGATGCGTAAAGCTATTGCTGATAAAAGCCATGCTATTAAAGTTGCACATACGAGATTAGAAGCTAGAATGCATCGTCCAGACTTGGAATTATGTCGCGATAATGTTCACTCAAGGTATCTCTCTTTTTTTATTTTAATATAAGTTTTATATTCACCTGACTATAATATCTTGTATTCATTTTTATAGCCTTCAAAGAGAAATTGATGAAATAGATCATCAAGTAAAACGTATGCATAAAGCTTTGAAAGAACTTGAGGATCAACATCAAAGATTGTTGAGAACAAGGACTGCACTGGAACATGATCTAGCTCTTAAGATAGATGCAATATATATTGATAGAGAAAAGGTTTGCGGCCTTAGACGTGCATATCCAGTTAATGCATTATTTAGATTTTAATTAGTAATAATATATACATATTTAAAGCTTTAAGCACACACATAACTATATATACATAAACACACACATATATATATATCATATTATATACTACACTTTATTGAAATAAATATACACCTAGAGAGGTCTAGGTTAAAATTGAAATTTAAATGATTCATTTAAAGAATCCACTATATTTTTTTGTACAATATGAAAGTTATAAAGGAGAAATTTGTGTTTCATTTCGATGTTACGTGTTTTTTAATATAACTAGGCAAAGGAAGTTTGAGATCTTCTTTTGATTCAAAAAATGTGTATGACAATGCTATATCATTGATAAATTCCATTTTAGGATCTTCATTGAACTCTGGATCAATATAAAAAAATACTGGCATATCAACCTAAAATAAATATAGTATTCATGAGTTTTTTAGATCAAGCATATTGATAGCTTTAGATTTGAGCTTTAGAAAGTTACCTGTTCGTGTGGATTCAATAATTGCTCTTCAAAGCAAAAGCATTGAATTTTATTGAAATATTGTCCTACCTCAAATGGAAGTACATTATACGTAGAAATACCTATAACAGGTTTATCTGTTGGATTTTTAGCAGTGTAAAATGCCAATGCAGTCTCTCCAGGGATTACAGTTATCTCACGTTGTAAAGGTTTAAAATTCCATGCCATTGATGCACCTACATCAGCACTGAACTGTACTTTTATTTTTCTTTCTTTAATAGGTTTCATTGATTCTACTTTGCTATCGTCATGACCAACTACAGTTCCTCCATAACTGTATGCCTAATTTAGATATAACTCATTGTATTTTAATTAAAATATAACTCATAATAAAATAATACAATATTTTAAGCTTATATAAAATATACCTGACAAAATATTCTGTATAATGGTACTGCTGCGTAACTAAGCCCGGCTACAAGTATACCCAAACCAGTCATATAAAGTGCCGTTGATCGAAATTTTCGTTTCTGTTCAGGATTATAATGTTCTTTCATTAAATTTTTGGATACATTCGTAGATATTTTTCTGATACCATAACTACTTGTTAAACGTTGACAATGTATTAACAACATTTTATCTATCTTAACCTTAAATCACACAAACAAATATTTTTTGTCAACTACCAAAACACATTTTAATCGATAATACAAATAAAATTAGACTGATATCAATTCTGAATAATATAATGATAAAAGAAATTCTAATAAATATTATCGAATAAATTTCTTCTTATATTAATTCACATGTCGAACAGCTAGACGGGGTTAAAGCTTTAACTCTACTATCTGATTGGCTAAATCGAACTCCTATGAATTTTACGATTGAAATTTAATTTATTTATTATTTTATTTCGAAATTATTTTTAGTCCTGATATTGTAACTTTAAACATAAATTATTCAAATATAGACAAAATATATACTTTTGACTCACATTGTAAAATGAGAAGCTACGTACGTGTGACGGCATGCTAGTGTGTGTGCGCGTAGACAAAATTTATTTGAATCGACAAGTAAGAAAATAAGTTCATTGTACCGATTAATAAAATTTCTGATGGATTTTTGACTCTTAGATCTTGTACAGAATACTTTCTAATTATAAATAAAAGTTAATAAATTGATTCATATATAATGAGTGTAGTGATATCAGTGAGACGACAAACTGCGTAGGTGCCAAGTTCCAAATTACAGGTAATTAATATATATATTTTTTAATGTACAAGATCTTCTAATGCACCAATCGATTCCCAAAAAAATATATTTTCATTGACATTGTTAACGAATCATAAAAATATCCAAATTACAAGATATTCGTGCGAAAAATAATTTCGAAACTTTTCCTACGAACTTTTATTTTTATATTTTTGAGCTTTATTTCTACAAATATCGAACTATAATGGTTAATTTTCATAGTTTGGATTAATAAAGTATCCATTTGAACTATTTTTAAGTTCATATATCATATTTTTAATGTTTCCATATTTTCGTATAATAGATCGAAAAATGATAAATTTCGTAAGGGACCAAAGTACTATTAGCGTATTGCGCATGCGCGAAAATTCAATTTACTTTCTTGCTACAGGTAATTCCTCCATTTTGTATTGTGCTGTGGTACCGATCGGAAGCAGGATCTATTCGTCTCGTTAATTACAGGTAATTAATATATTTTTTCTAACGTACACTCTTATTTTATATATCAATCGATTGCCAAAAACGCGATTTCTATGGGTGAATGTTCGCAAGTCGTGGCATTGTCTCCTTCAAAAGATATTCGCGAAAATAAAATCGGCGTCGCAGTATCCTTTGGAGACGCTTTCTATTTCGAATTTATTCCTTATATTTTCACGATATCGATACTTCTCTCGTGTATTAATGATGCTCTAATTAATAATCTTTGATTAATTAATCGCTTTCGATTATATTTTATCTTATTTAAGATTTTCATATAGCACGTACATATACACATATACACATCATACATACATATACACATACGTACGTACATATACACATATATACGTACATATACACATACATACGTACATATACACATACATACGTACATACATACATTCACACATACATTCATATATACATTCATACATACATATATACATATATACACACATACACATATATATACACATACATATAAATATCTCTCTTATAGATCATATACACATCTATAGGTTATAAAAATATATATATATATATATATATATATATATATATATATATATATACGAACGTAATTAATTTTCTATTCTTCTAATATCGATATAATATTTTTCAGCTTTCAAGAAATCCTACCAATTAAGAAAACTACGCAATAATCAAGAAATAATCGACCTGCACGTACACGTAAGTCTATTTCTTTTCATGTATATATAGCGAGACTTTTAATAGAGAAAAGAAGATAGTATTAGAATATAAATAATAGTTTAAATGATCCCTTACTACTTTGTTTACGAATTTTCTTTCTCTCGGCAGCAGCGAAACAGAAAGACAGCGAGAACGATATTTTTTTTGGCTGTATATAGATACGTATATATGTGTGTATACAAATACGTAATATTCCGAGAATTTAGAAGGTATTGGCAAAGCAGATATAAACAATCAAAACAACAAACGAGAGTTCAACCTTCGCCCGACTTTGCTCCCTTAACGTGTACGCAGTTTTCATTCATCCAAGCAGCTCTCTAGACGTGTTTAAACCTGCTCGTGCTTCGTTCATTCCAATTCTGACTTCATATTTAATATTTTGTAAGTATAATTTAATCATTTATGGTTTATTATTTCTATTTTATATCATAGTAAATTTTAATCTATATAGAATTTATATATCGAATATGTAGATTACATTTATACATTATATATATTCATCATACACACACACATATATATATATATGTTTAATTTTATTGTATATTAATAATTAATTATATTTTATATATTAAATTATAATGTATATATATATTAAATTGTTTCAGGTTATTATTCATCATATTCAACTATTTTCTGGATCTTGGTATATTCGACAGCAATTATCATCTACTTCCCGCTGCTCTTGGTATAAAGAAGATACGAGTGCATCTATCTTTAAGAAATTTCAACTAATAAGAAGGTGGTAACAAAGTATCGTATATTTCTATCTATTTCTATCTATTTATGGATCCCTATACGCAGCAACCTCCTTGTGGTGGGATCCGGAAATCGGTATTGCGAACGTGTATATACTTTATATTTTTATATATTTTATATTATACAACGTACGCACTGCCGGGCCAATGGCTGACGTTCGGTGTATTAGGAAATATTTTTGATGAAATTTTAATGTATTAAAAATCTTTTGAAACATATTTAACATTGAATTTAAATAATATTAAAAAGCACCGAGAATAATAAAAATTTAATTAAAGTATAATAAAAGTTAAATTAAAGTAGAATAAAATTTCAAGATACGTTTAATCGTTTGATTAATATTATAAATATTATAATTTCAATGTTATTGCTCCTTCTCTAGTTTTACTATAATGCTATATCTATTCTGATTTATAGGTATCTACGCAATTAGTATATTTCTATGAACATATCCCTATCGCGATTGTATCTATTTTTAAACGATTGATACAACGCGATTTTGATCGTTTGCTTTTACATATTCATTTATTTTAATATAGTTTACAAGTTTTGCAATTACATCTTTTGAATAGTATTTTTCTTTTATTATTACAGTATACAAAAGATGTAGTACAAGTTCATAATTTTAGAACATGTACTTTGAATAATATGATATATGATATTTAATATTTAATATATAATATTTAATTTACATGATATATTTTATATAATATTTAATTGATTTATTGAAATTGATATATAAATTATTTAATATATCATAAGTATCATATAAATATAAATATATAAATTGTAAAAGTAAACGCCACAGCTTGTTTTAACAATTTTTATTCAACAGGTCTTCAGTTGTTGATCGCGCGCAATGCGATCATAGAGTCAGTGCTTGTGCGAAACAGTTTGATTATTTTGCAACCGAATAGGTTGCTTTAAAAATAACATAAATTAAAATCGCGAATTAGAGTCAGTGTTGTTCGCCGATAAAAATTTCTCGGTCGCGTTAGTAAATAAAAACAAGAATTTATGTCATATTCTTGTTAAAACTATATGTTCGCCGCGTTGTTAGAATTATTAACACACTTTCGGCCAATTCGGTAGAAGAGGATTGCGTTACGATAAATATTGTTATGGTCGAAAGTGTGAATTTAAAAATCCATCCTCTTCATCTTTACCTACGAATGTAAAGCTTCGTCTGGATACAATTACATGTAAGTATATTTTTTTCTTTCAATCATAACTTCTCTTGTTCGTCATTCAAGTCATATATTTCTTTTTAATCATTTTCATTCATTCACAAATATATTGGTTCATTCAAATCATATATTTTCTTTTTAATCATTTTCATTCATTCACAAATATATTGGTTCATTCAAATCATATATTTTTTTTTTAATCATTTTCATTCATTCACAAATATATTGGTTCATTCAAATCATATATATATATTTTTTAATCATTTTCATTCATTCACAAATATATTGGTTCATTCAAATCATATATTTTCTTTTTAATCATTTTCATTCATTCACAAATATATTGGTTCATTCAAATCATATATATATTTTTTTAATCATTTTCATTCATTCACAAATATATTGGTTCATTCAAATCATATATTTTTTTTTAATCATTTTCATTCATTCACAAATATATTGCTTTGATATGGAACATATAATTAATCTTTTTTTGTACCTTTTTATATTACAGATTCATCGATTCAACGATTCAACGATACAATAATAATTTCAACCAACTTCACGACATCATTCAACCTCCTACGAGGGGGACGAGTGTTTTGGAGCCATCGCAGAACTTCTTAAGTAGTAAGTGAAAAATTTAATGTTCCTCTGGTGCCCATCATGCCGAGGATGAAAGGTCCTTATCGGCACGGGTTACTGGTTGTATTCGTAGACGTCCCATGTCCGAAACGAGCAAAAGTGTCCGTGATTAAAATCTTTGATTTTATTCACGAGTGGTTCCCTATACGTTTAGTTAGATATTTTCTTGTGAATATTTTATTATTATTATTATGTGCATATATATAGCTCAGGCCAGGGTCTTCTTGTTTCAAAGTCGTTTAATTTGCAGTGCTGTTTATTAGCACTTCTTTTCTCTTCGTTTTTGCTCGCGATATTAGTAATGAAATCGGGCATTAATTTACCCGATTTCGTATAAAGCATATAACGTGGTCTACGTTACATGCATTGCTTCGTACTTAGTCCATTTAATCGCGATTTACTTCGATATTTCAAAATATCGATTTACCAACAAATGAGCAAGAAGACAAACCCCTTCCGCGACGGATAGATTCTGTCAGTTAAGTGGTGGATTATAATCCCGTTCTTTCATTAGAACAGCCATTTGATGAAAGGAGTCGTCCGAGGTTTTTTATTAAAATTATATATTTCTTAATAATGAAATTTCATAACTGCATAATGCGTATGCATATATATTAGCTATGTGCATATTTCATCCCTCCATGTCAACGACTGCCTACCGCGGGTCGCTCAAAGGCCCTTAAGCGGTGCATACAGGTGGGGTTGCAAAACTATTTTTGCCACTTATTATTTTTTTACCACTTTTAGTGGTAAAACCCATATGTGGTGGTCACACTCATATGTGGTGACCGCCTACCATCATCCATCCTTGCTTGAGCTCTTGCTAATAAGACGTGCAAAGAGACTCTAGAGTCACAGTCCGTTTATATTTTTTATATATATATATATTTTGATATATTTTTTTATATATTTTTTTTTATATATATATTATAAATTAATCATTTTTTAGCTCAGGATTTTCAGCACTAATATACTAATACCCGTTTCTCCCCCCATGCTTTCTGCGTTCTCATCTATGCGTTTAACCCAGGTGTTACTCGTGTGGGTGAGAAACAGTCAGTGTGGTTTTAGTTTTAAGTTTTCCTCTTTAGCGGCTGTCATTGTGCTGGTGATTGCACGGTGTACCTTGCACTTGTATGTGCGTTTTAGGAAGTGCATTGTACATCGTTTCGCGATAACTTTTAAATAGATATATTATATATCTAAGATACGATTATATCAATATCGATTTGCATAATAGTTACCACATTCTTGTGGAAAATTTTAAATACTCGTATATATTACTAGTATCTATATGTATACTAGTATGTACTAGTATTTTTTGCTTTAGTCATATATGCAATAATCATTAGCCTTGGCAGTCGATTTCAGCAAATGGTACGTACTCCTATATATATTAGAAAAAATACGTGGTTGAACTAGGGTGTCGGAGGTGCCCCGGGGCATGCTCTCTAGTGTAGGCTTTTGCACCCTGGTGGAGTGTGAGAGAACCGTGGAGTGTATGTGTTGGTGTGAATGTTTGCACTTTTTAAATATAGGTCATAGGCAGGCAGGTAGCATACTTTTCTGAGTGAATGTGTCAATTAATTTTAAGTAGGTAAGGACCGGGTAAGGATGCGATTCCCACTCAGGAGTGGGAAGTCCTTTCTCCGGGGATTTGTGAAGTTTCAGCAAATTTTACAATCTTTCAGCATAGCTGAACTTTATCTTTTCATCTTTTTTTTTTTTAATTTTTTTTTTCTTACATCTTTTGCTGACACTTTGCATGCGCAATAAATCAGTATCAAACAGTTCGAAAAACTTTGCACCCAATGAGAACATCAGATACATCCCATATCTTTTGAACTTAGCAAAGGATTTTGAATTAGTTCGATACTTAGTTTTAAATTAATTCTTGCACTTCGCGATTCTTAAAATATTTACTACCTATATATTTCTTATTTAGAAATAGAATATATCTGCATAAGTAAAATGAAAGTATTACAATTCTTGTGATCTTGACATTTTACCGAAACTATATTCATCTTTTAAGTGCAACGAGTTAATATTAGTTTGTAATAGGTTCATCGACTAGAATAAATATTATATCTGCTGGAGCATTCGATTAAATGTGCCTGTGTTATTGTGTACGGTTGTTGGATTCTTTGAGTCCATTGATCGTCCACAGGCTAGGATAATTTTACGGTTTAGTTCGAATATTTATATACGAATATCTTACTTTTATTTTTTATTTTTTTTTAATCGGATAAATAAATAAATAAATCAATAAAGATCGTTAGAAAATCGAGACGCACCTAGGCAGAGTAGAAAACGCAGTTGAGAATACGTGTTGGGACTCGTCAGTGCCGTTTGGGGTGATTCATTCGCGAATTTTGTCATACTGCAGTGGTTATACTATTTAGAAGAAATCGATACTTTACGTCGCAAGCGCTTACCGCTCGTTAGGTTAAGAAAAAAAGAGAAAAAAAAAAACAAAAACAGAACAAACCTGCGTGCGAAAATGTGTTTTTCACTTCCCAACCCCTTAGCTTGCGACTATTGCGTCTCGTTCAATTCGTGCGTTTACACGAGTGGTTTGAGTCTTGCTGCGTAAAGTGAGATCAGGTCGGGATTAGGTCGGTTTAGCTTAGGGACGATTTCATTCTTGTAGTAGCAATCACTGCAGTATGTCAATCTTTGTGGGTGCGTTGCTTCGAACGGTAGGGCGTTTTTTGATGCGTAAACTTATCTTGCGTCGCACGTAAGGAATGCTCCAATGCAGTGGTTAGGGCACGAAGCAAGAAGAGGCTATCTGCTGAAGAGGCCCCCACTTATTGTGGCTCAAGAGGGCAACTATCGACTACAAGTCATTTTTCAAAGGTGATCGTTATATCGAACCCTTCGTTAATGGCTTGTGGTCTTATCAAAATCCCTTTTATCTTTTACCACGTAGACACTTATGCTCGTAGTAGTTTGTTCCTGGATGGAGATGATGGACCATTCCATCTCCTTGCTACGGCGTTCCGCACTCGCGTTCGTGAAAAATTAGAGTCTTTGCTATTAGAGTCAAGCTTTTGCAATTAGTTATTAGTTAATAGAGTTTTTGCAATTTTTTCTTAATGTAAAGTCGAGTCATTGTATATTTTCAAAGTAGAGTCAATTTTTCATTTCAGAGTAGAATCGAGCCCTTTGCATTGTTTATCTTTATTTTTATTTTTTTTTTCCTAATTAAAGTCAAGCCCTCCCTCTTTGCATTTTAGATTAAAGTCGAGTCATTGCATTTTTCTTTTTAAATTAAAATCGAGTCCTTGCATTTTTTCTTTTTTAAATTAAAGTCGAGCCCTTGCATTGTAGAGTTTTAAGATAGAGTCTTTTCTTGCAGTAGATTTTTAGTTACAAAACTAGAGTCACGCTCGTTAAGTATTGTGTGGAAGTCCGTGGCCTGCAGCAGCATTGCACTCAGGAGTGCATTTGGATACCCAAGCATGTTGATTTTTAATTCAGAATAATCATATTTTAATCATTTTTTTCTCTTTCATATTCATAATTTCATAATGTGTATGTATATATACGAGATATATGCATATTTCAATGTCAACACAGCTTTACCACGAGTTGCACAATGACTCTTATGTGGTAATCATTATCGTTATCATTCTCATTCTCACCCACATTATCTTTTTACAATATAATTCTGATTATTCTGATTAATCTGATTAATTTGATTATTCTGATTATTCTGATTATTCTGTTTATTTTGGTTATTCTGATTAAAAATCTACAAGACTTGATGACAAATTGAAATGCCTGCATTCAGGAATGCAGATGAATATATAAAATGGCAGCCAGCACTCAGGAGTGCATATTAAAATATGTCAAGGGTATGCATTTTTATTCCAAAATTATCAACAAATGAATATGAGATGAAAGACTTAATAAATATATATGAAAGAGGGAGAAAGAGAGAGAGGAGAAAGAGGGAGTATTTTTATTATATATATGAAAGTTTCATAAGAAATATTAAGAAGATATAATGAATGATATAAAGATTATTAATAAATGTTTATACATATTTAAAAGAAATATAAATATTTTTTGGAATAAAAAGGCATAACTCTTGGTATATAAATGAGACGAATAAAATGGCTTGCCTGCACTCAGGAGTGCATATGAAAGGTTCAAAGTAAGTACATGATTGCATTCAGGAATGCAAATGAATATATAAAATGGCAGCCAGCACTCAGGAGTGCATATTAAAATATGTCAAGGGTATGCATTTTTATTCCAAAATTATCAACAAATGAATATGAGATGAAAGACTTAATAAATATATATGAAAGAGGGAGAAAGAGAGAGAGGAGAAAAAGGGAGTATTTTTATTATATATATGAAAGTTTTATAAGAAATATTAAGAAGATATAATGAATGATATAAAGATTATTAATAAATGTTTATACATATTTAAAAGAAATATAAATATTTTTTGGAATAAAAAGGCATAACTCTTGGTATATAAATGAGACGAATAAAATGGCTTGCCTGCACTCAGGAGTGCATATGAAAGGTTCAAAGTAAGTACATAATTGCATTCAGGAATGCAAATGAATATATAGTAAGGATATACATTTTACATTCGGAATGATCAAAGATGAATAAATGAACGCACTAATAGGAATATTTAACGAAGAAATATATAAATACATCAATCTTTGGTGATATTTTTTTCAGTATATTAAACTTATTTAATAATAAATAAATGCAATTTCATTTTATTCTATATACATTAATCGAATAATAATTAAATGGTGCAAATAAATTAAAAGGAAATTTGAATCATTCTGATAAGAAATGTGTAAGCTTTGCTAGATGAATGAAGCGACAAAATGGCAGCCAGCACTCAGGAGTGCATATTAAAATATGTCAAGGGTATACATATTTATTCCAAAATTATTAACAAATAAATATGAAATGAAAGACAATAGATATATATGAGAGAGAGAAAGAGAAAGAGAGGAGAAAGAGAGAGAAAGAGGGAGTATTTTTATTATATATATGAAAGTTTCATAAGAAATATTAAGAAGATTACTAATGAATGATACAAAGATTATGAAGAAATATTTATATGTATTTAAGAGAAGTATGAATATTTTTTTGGAATAAAAATGCATAAGTCTTGGTATATAAGTGAAGCGATTGAAATGGCTTGCCTGCACTCAGGAGTGCACACGATACGCAGTAAGTACATGCCTGCATTCAGGAATGCAGATGAATATATTATAGTAAGGATATACATTTTTCGTTTCGAATGATCAAAATGAAAATGCACTTATGATAGTATATGATAAATAAGTATTTACATATTCCAGTCTTATCTTCTTTTTTTAAAGAAATAATATTTATTTCATAATAAATAAAGATTATTTCATATTCTTCCTTATATAATAATGTATTTATGTTTAAATAGAGTGCAAGTGAATGAAAAGAAAATTTGAATCATTCTAAATGAGAAATGTATAAATCTTACTATGCGAGCGATATGATACAAAAATAATAGCCTTGCACTCAGGAGTGCATAAAATATATCAATGGTATACATTTTTATTCCGAAATTATCGACAAGTGAATATAAAATGACAGAATTAATAAGTATATATATGAGAAAGAAAGAGAGAGAAAGAGGGAGTATTTTTATTATATAAATGAAAGTTTCATAAGAAATATTAAGAAGATTATTAATGAATGATACAAAGATTATTAATAAATATTTATTGATATTTGAAAGAAATATAATTATTTTACGGAATAAAAATGTATAAGTCTTGGTATATAAATAAAGCGAATGAAAAGGCTGTTCCACACTCAGGAGTGTGGCTGATAATAGTTCAGGGACAGGTTTGCATTCAGGAATGCACCTGGGTACTCAAGCATATAGATTTTTATTTCTGAATAATTTCAAAATTTCTATATAATTGATAATAAATCAATAATCCTTTCTTCATCTTTTTTATATCTATTTACTTTTTATGATGATATATCTGTATCTCTCTCTATATATATATGTATTATATTTTTTATCCAATGCCAACATAGTTTTATCACGAGTTGTGTAAAACGGCTCAATTATTGTAAGAGTCATTGTACATAACTTGTATGATATATCATCATCATTTTACATAGATTTTAGAATTATTCTGATTAAAAATCTATAAGATTTGATGTAGTTAGGGATGTCAGGATCTGTTAAAGCAAGCAGTGGTGATAAAATGAATTCATAAAATAAATTTTTAAGAATAATATATAAGAATATTAAAAGTATTTTATCTCTAATATATGTAATATTTTTATATTTAATTTTATTGTTCCCTTTTAGATTTCATATTTTATTATTATTTCATATACATATACAAAATACATGATTCTAAAATTGTAAAATTGTATTACTATATTTTTTATAATTTAATAAATAAGATAGTGTCATATATATAAATGATGTAATATGTATATTAGACACTTGATGTAATTGCATACTTCGCGTTAGTATAACCGTAATGATATAATATATATGTAATCTATCGATTAAATATATATATGATCTCGTTATGGATATATTTATGGGGATATACAGAATTGTGTATGCATTTTGTAATACGACAGAAGGAGCAGTATACTTTTTTTGCTCTTTTCATATCTTTTTTTTTTATTTTTGTTTTAACGCGATTTAAATTAATTGTTAATTTTTGTGAAATATTCACAATTTTTTTTTTTTCATAACGTGTCTTGAATAATTTGCAATTAAAGTATTCTTAATTGTATTGTGTGGCAATTTAGTCATGGATACTGATAATTTAGTATGGAATTTTTTTTTTCTATATATATATATTTGTACGTAAAGTCTACGCATAATAATTTTTGTATTTTTTGTTTAAAAGTAAAACACATTTTCTAATGCATCGAGAATCCGCGATGTTCAATTCTTTTTTATGTCTAATTCTTTTGCTATTTTAATATTTGCTCTTTTATTTCAGCATTACAATCTATGGCTGAAAGTATATATTATAAGATTTTTATTTATTTAATTGTGAAAATTTTTGTATTTATCAAAAGTGAAAATATTTATGGCCATGGATTGTATACACTATTTCATTTTCCCACACATGCCCTTTTATAAAATTTTTTGTTACAGAGAGCTTTAAGGTTAAATAATACAAAATATCTCTTCATCAATGGGTATTAACAACATTGTCAAAAATAATGTTTCAAGGTTTGTATTTTATATAAAAATAAATTAGTAAAGATTATAAATGCATTGTATGAAATTGATTTTTGTTTCAGATTTTCTAAATGTTCTGGTCATCAAAAAGTCACAGTGAAATAATAACGTTAAATACAGAGGATTTGATGAACTGTAATTGAGAATAATGAAAAGAAATGGAAGATGAATTGTTTTAGGATTAATTCATTTTTAATTAATTTACATAGAATTGATTTTTGTTTCAGGAATTATCATCTAAATTGGCAAGATTCTATTCCACTCTTCGTAGGTTATCGTTTCGAGTGTCTGTGTGTGCGTGCGTGAATGTATACGTGTACAATAATTATTATATTAATATATTTTATTTTCAGGAAATTATAATGTTATAAATTTTTTATGTCCCCAGATTGCCAATTCATTATCCAAGATTTGTATCATCAATGTTCATCGTTTTATTTAAATATAAAATGTTTTCAATGTTTTATGTACACAAATGACTACTGATTTTTTTTTTGTAATATTAGCATATGATATTTATTGTTGTTTAATTATAAAATAGTTTAGATGTTTTATGTTCACAGGTGACTGTTGGTTTGTTACAGAAGATTGGCATATTATCTTGATTGCTTCTTGTTTAATTATAAAATGTTTTATGTTTACAGGTGACTCTTGGTTTTTTTTTTTTTTTTTTTTTTTACATAAGATTCGCATATTATTATAATTGCGTTTTGTTTAATTATAAAATGTTTTATGTTCACAGGGGACTGTTGGTTTGTTACAGAAGATTGGCATATTATTTTAATTGCTTCTTGTTTAATTATAAAATGTTTTATGTTCACAGGTGACTGGTACTTACATCATCTGAAGAAATTTTACATAGTACAAATAGAAAAACATAAATTTGCCAATATTTAATTTTACAGGAGATAATATTATTTCGATTCTATTTCAGACATCTTTATAATATTTTCTTTTTCAGATAACATTTTTATAATATTTTTTTTTCAGACATCATAATATTTTCTGTTTCAGGATGATGTACATCACAATGTGCATGTCAGCGTTAATGTTTAGAAATAGAGTTTCATGATATGATCAAAATGCTCTATTTCATCGCGTTTATCGGGTAGGTAGGTCGATATTAAACGAATACATAAGTTTTCATCTAATCAAAATTGATTAGAAAAAAATTTTTGATTCGTTTCGCGAGTGATTTTGCTTTTTCCAAATTATAGTAATTACTATTCTAAAGTATTTGGCATTAGTAGTAGAGTCTTAGCCCGCGGGTCTCCATATGCAGCAACCTCCAAGTGGTGAGACCTGGAAATCGATATTACTTGCGATATATTGCTAAATAACGCAAGTACTGTCGAGCTAATGGCTGCATTTAAATTCTATCAAAATTTTCTCTATTCTATGATGATCTTTTCTATATTTCCATATTATCCATTTCTTGTATTTTGATGAACATATGTATTGATTATTTTATTATTTAATGTGTTCATTTTTATGTCTATTTTGAAATTATATCTATTTTTGGATCTATTTTGGCATAAATAATCTAATTACATTTCTGCAATATAATATTTTTTGTTGTTATATATAATAAAATTATTTTACTATTTTTACTATTTTTGCAATGTAATTATATATATATATATATATATATATATATATATATATATCTGTGTAAATAATTTTTGTTTAATTTTCAGTGATAAAGAAGCTAGTTTGGGTATGAAGTTTGCTTATGTCTACTTGGAGATTAATAGCAAGACAAAAAGGCAGATAGCTAAAATGCAAATGTTGATTCATTCTTTGACTCGTTTTATAATTATTAGTGCATAGATCTATCCATTTTAAAACAAACTGTATTGATGTCTGATTGTTAGTCGAGTTCTTTAATTCGCGCGCGCGATACAATGTGTCTATACAAACATGCATATTGAAATGATGAATCGTAGGAAAGGTCAGGTTTTTCTTAACCTGTTTTTAGTTCATTTTTTTTCCGCATTCGTCGCTGAATTCTTATGTCTTGAGCGATATAGGGTAAGCAGCTGTAAGTAAATGAATTCTCGATTTATTATTTGCACTTTGAATCTACTATTGCCGACTAAGTTGATGCATTATTACCGTCTGAGTAGATATACCATTATCGTCTGAGTTCATACACCACTTTCTACTGAGATACCCAGTCTATAAAACAGGAATCTATCGATACCGACTGAGTTAACATTGAATGGAATGAGAAGAGAGAAGACTTTTTTTCATAAAAGTAAATTTATTTATTTATTCATTTTTTTTTCTTTTTTTTTTCTTTTTTTTCTTTTATTAGTATACATGGCCTGAATGAAAATATAATGCGCTTTCCTTTATCCGAAAAGGAATATAACAAATTCGCAGTTTATTCATTATAATAACGATCCTATTACATTGCAACATAATAAATGTTTATTCTTACAAGATTAATTTATATTTTTACGAGTCGTCCAATTAATGACAAAAACAAATGGACACGCGTATTCGTAACATCTAAATTGGCCATATCATCATCATCATCATCATCGTTGCCGTCGTCGTAGACGTTGTCATCATTTGGATGAGATTAAATTACGTACAATATTTTTATCTTTTTTCCTTTTTTTTTTTTTCGTACAAAAAGGAAATTTGAAATTTTTTGACGATCCATTTCTCTTCCTTTTGTTTATTTTATTGTTTTATTTATTGTTTTATTTCATTTCTTTTTTCTTTCAGAAAAACAAATCGAAGATCGGGAAAAAAGAAGAAAAAGAAATACATTCTATTTCCTTATTTATATCATTCTTTCATTTGTTCTATAGAAAAATTATAGTATGTACTCGAAACCTTATGAACTTGAATTCCGTTCGCACGGTGTACTCATTCTTTTCTTTTTGCGTATTTTTTTTAAATCCGCGAGAGACAGAGACAGACAGAGAGAGAGAGAGAGAGAGAGGAAGGAGGAGAGTGAGTGGGTGCGTGGTGGTGGAAATATCAGTCTCCGATGAAATTATTTGCAGTTCATTTAGAACGATGGAAGAATCATTTCGAATTGGTCCTATGTAATAAAAACGATTTATGTTTGTATATTTGTCGACTATTTTTGACCGATATAATACAGATATTTCGTATACCCACGTTTGTTTAAAAAATACAATAGACCGTGCAAACGGCGCATCTTCTTTGGCACGAGTGAGAGGTACTCTTGTAACAATTTATATTTATTATTTATTAGCAATTGCCTACATACTATGTCTCTTTGTGTTTACCTGATGATTATTTATTTATTTATTTATTAATCTTTTTTCTTTTTTTCTTTCTTTCTTTTTATAAGACGGAAGCACTGAACAGCTCCCACATAGCACATAGATATAGTTTACTTTTTATTATTTGTTTTATTTCGTTTTGTTTCTTCTATTATATGTATTTATAATCGAGCACCGGCTTAAAAAAGTTTAGACGGATTCAATTATGGCCACTTGTTTGAAGTATATAGATATATATATATATATAGTACTATATTATATAGGTACCAGGCACTTTGCCAAGTATTATACCTATATACGTCGAGTTTATCTCCTCTTTTCTATTTTTAAACAATTAATATATATATATATATATATATTTTATGGTTTTTTGCAGATATCACTTGTTCTTCTATATATATATATATATGTATGTATATATAGTCGTAGATATATAAGTAATTATAGAATTTATATGATACGTCCGATCTCTAAACGATTTGATCATTATCTTTTTTTTTCTCGTATTATCGAAGGTACAGTGAAAATTGTTTACTGCTTTATTTATCGTTAAAGAAGTTTGCATGAGTTTAAATTTTTATGGGGGTAAATAATGAATTGAATGGAATTTTTAGATGTAAGAAAAAATAATATCCCAGCTAAGTGTCATTGTTTATTTATATTTATTTATTTTTCTTTCCTTCTCCTTCTGCAATAGAACAAGTTTTTCTTTTTTTTTATTTTTCGTGCCTAAGAATTTCTTTTTCTATCTTGCGGCAGTTCTAAAACAACAAAGTAATTGTGGACATAGATTTAAATCGAGCGTATCATATTTTTTTGTTATTTAATTTATTATTATATATATATATATTCTCTTCCTTTTGGCACGCAAACTCGACGGTTATACACGTATTACCACGAACATCGAAAATTTGGAAAAATTCGCGACTTCTTCTTTATTCTTTTTTTAATCTATAAATATTTCGTACTTAAAGTGAAACCTGCTTTAAAGTAAAAAAAAAAAAAAAAAAAAAAAAAAAGAAAAAGAAAAAGCTGCGAATTGTATTAAATCGTTCTAATTAATCTATCTCGAGCCTCTCAAGTCTTTTTTTTTCTTTTCTTTATTTCCTCTCTCCCTCTTGTCTAACGTTACGCGTTGATTAAAAAGAGAAGAGAAAGAAATTAAAAAAGAAAAAAGAAACTTGTTCGATGGTTAATCAATTAACTATAATACTTTAAGTACGCGCAAAGATCTTTTTTTTCTCTTCAAGAGGTTGATCACAGACAAACTTAACTAAATAATATCTCAAGATTTTTTATAGGTATCGATTAATTAATTAATTAACTAATCAGTTAAAATACGATACAATAAAAATCTCTACAACGAGTATTGCACGTGATTCGTTCGTACGAATAAATAAATAAATAAATAAATAAATAAATAAATAAATAAATAAATAAATAAATAAATATATATAATATAAAAACAAATATATATATACATACGTACACATACACGTACACGTCCCATATATGCAGCTAAATAAATAAATAAACAAGTAAATTAATCAATTAATGAAATTAAATTTAAATATATCAAATAAATAAATAAATAAATAAATAAATAAATAAACAAATAATGAAAAAAAGGAAGAAGCGCACCTCAGTTCAGCGCTTCGAAGGTGCAATTGGCATATAGATGGATCCTTTGATGATCTCGCAGATGATGTCGATGTTTGAAACGTTTCATGCAGCTGGAGCATTGAAATCTCGGACCAACTCCGCATTCCAATCGTAAATGACGCGTCAGGTTGCATTTGTGCGAGTAGCTCCGACCACATTTTGGACAGAGAAATGGTGGTCCGTCCTCGATATCCTTCAATCTTTTCCAAACTGTAACATATCGTTGTTCGAAAACGTTCATTAAGAAAAAAATTTCGATTTCTCTGTGGACTTTTTTCAAAAATATATATATATTTTCTATTTCGTTATATTTTTTTTTTTTTTTTTTTTTTTTAGGAAAGGGATGTGAATGAAGGATCGAGGTGGGGGTGATGGTGGGAGGGCGTTGTTTCCACGAGAATAATAATTTTGAGCGCGAATTAGGCAAAGCTTTTCTTTTTCTATGTCGAACGACGGGAGGAGGAAATTTCGATCGGGATGATACATTGATTTAGCCATGCCGCAATATTGCAAATGGTCTTTTTTCTTTTTTATATTTTCATTTTTCTGTATTTTATTTTTCTTTTTTCTTTTTTTCTTATTTTTTCCTTTATTTCATATTAAAGTACTAGCGCGTTTAATCGTACTACTAATATATATTTTTTTATACGCATGCAATTAGGCTAACTTCTTTCTTCCTTTTTTCTTTTTTTTTTTTCTGATTTATTTATTTACTTATTTACGTACTCATCTCTCGTCAACATTCTCTCGTATTTGATTTGACGTACGAAAAAA